>NC_080767.1:3033720-3196578 GCF_020826845.1 Diceros bicornis minor
CAATTAGAAAAATTTTTTTCTTCATTCTTTAATTTGGTGTATTACATTGATTGATTTTTGTATGTTGAACATCCTTGCATTCCATGAATAAACATCTCTTGGGCATGATGTATAGTCTTTTTAATATGCTGCTGAATTTCACTTGCTAGTATTTTTTTGAGGTTTTTGTATCATTGTTCATCAGGGATATTGGTCTGTAGTTTTCTTTTCTTGTAGTGTCTTTTTCTGGCTTTGGTGTCAAGGTAATGCTGGCCTCATAGAATGACTTAGGGAGTATTCCCTCCTCTTCAATTTTTTGGAAAAGTCTGAGAAGGATTGATGTTAGTTCTTTACATGTTTGGTAGAAATCTCCAGTGAAGTCAGGTCCAGGGCTTTTCTTTGTTGGGAGATTTTTGATTACTGATTCAATCTCCTTACATCCTTATTAGTTATGTCTATTAAGATTCTCTATTTCTTCTTTATTTAGTCTTAGTAGGTTTTGTGTTTCTAGGAATTTGTCCATTTCATCTAAGTTATCCAATTTGTTGATGTACAATTGTTCATAATACTCTCTTACGATCTTTTTTTCATTTCTGTAGAAGTGGTAGTAATGTCCCCACTGTAATTTCTGATTTTAGTTATTTGAATCTTCTCTCTTTTTTCTTAGTCAATCTAGCCAAAAGTTTGTCAATTTTGTTTACCTTTTTGAAGAACCAACTTTTGGTTTCATTGATTTTCTCTACTGATTTTCGTTCTTTTTTGTTTGTTTGTTTGTTTGTTTATTGTGATAACATTGTATAAATTTCAGGTGTACGTCATTATACTTCTATTTCTGCATGGATTACATTATGTTCCCATGCTCACCACCTAAATACGAATTATAATCCATCACCACATACACGTGCCTAATTATCCCTTTCACCCTCTTTCCTCCCCCTATCCCCTCTGGTAACCACCAATCCAATCTCTGTCTCTATGTGTTTGTTTGTTGTTACTATCTACTACTTAATCAGTGAGATCATACGGTGTTTGACCTTCTCTCTCTTACTGATTTTCTATTCTCTATTTTGTTTATCTCTGCTCCAATCTTTATAACTTTTTCTTCCTGCTAGTTTTGAATTCAATTTGTTCTTCTTTTTCTAGTTCCTTAAGTTGTAAAGTTAGGTTGTTGATTTGAGATCTTTCTTGTTTTTTAACATAAAAGTTTATAGCTATAACTTTCTCCCTTAGCACTGCTTTTGTTATTTCCCATGAGTTTTTGTATGCTATGTTTTCATTTTCATTCATCTCTAAGTATTTTCTAATTTCCCTTTAATTTCTTCTCTGATCCCTTGCTTGTTTAAGAGTGTGCTGTTTAATTTCCACAAATTTGTCAATTTTCCAGTTTTCTTTCTGTTATTGATTTCTGGCTTCTTCCTGTTGTAGTCTGATAAAACACTTTGCATGGTATCTATCTTTTAAAATCTTTTGAGACTTAATGAGTGGCCCACCATGTGGTCTATCCTGGAAAATATCCCATGTGCATTTGAGAAGAATGTGTATTCTGTTGTTGGGTAGAGTGTTCTATATATGTCTGTTAGATCTAGTCGGTTCATTGTGCTGTTCAAGTCCTCTATTTCCTTACTTATCTTCTGTCTGGTTGTTCTATCCCTTTTTGAGAGTAAAGTATTGAAGTCTCCAACTATTATTATAGAACCGTCTATTTCTCCCTTAAATTCTGTCAATTTTTCTTTCATATATTTTGAGGATTTGTTATTCGATGTATAAATGTTTGTGATTGTTATATCTTCTTACTGTATTGAAACTTTAATTAATATATAATGTTCTTCTTTGTCTTTTGCAATCTTTTTGATTTTAAGTCTACTTTGTCTGATATTAGTATAACCATCTCTTTTCCCTTTTGGTTACTATTTGCATGGAATATCCTTTTCCATCCTTTCACTTTCAACCTATTTGTGTTTGGATCTAAAGTGAGTCTCTTGTAGACAATCATTCTGCCAATTCTGACTTTTGATTAGAGACTTTAATCCATTTACACTTAAAATAATTACTAAGAAGGGATTTACTTCTGTCACTTTGCTATTTGTTTTGTATATGCTTTATAGGTTTTTTTTGTTCCTCTTTTCCTACATTATTGTCTTCTTTTGTGTTTAGTTGATTTTTTGTGGTGAAGTGCTTAAATTATTTTCTCGTTTCCTTTTGTGTATATTCTTTAGCTATTTTCTTTGTAGTTTCCAGAGAGATTACGTTTAACATCCTAAAGTTATAACACTCCAATTTGAATGTATACCAAATTAACTTCAATAACTTACAGAAACTCTGCTCCTTTAATGGATTTGTCCCTACCCTTTTCAGTTGTTGAGGTTACAAAATTACATCTTTATAGATCGTGTGCTGAAAATATGGGCAAATAATTTTTTAATGCATTAGTCTAACAGAGTGTGGAGTTACAAACCAAAGATACAATTATACCATCTTTTATACTAATTTGTTTAAAATGTACAAGTTTAAGTCATGTAGAATACAAAAAGTGGAGTTACACACCATTGTTACAATGATACCAGCTTTTATATTTGTGTATGTATTTACCTTCACTGAGATCTTTATTTCTTCATATGGCTTTAAGTTATTGTCTAGTGTCCTTTCATTTCACCCTGCAGGACTCCCACTCTCTGTAGCATTTCTTGCAGGACAGGTCTAGTGGTAATGAGCTCCCTGAGCTCTTGTTTATCTGGGAATGTCTTAGTTTCTCCCTCATTTTTGAAGGACAGTTTTACCTGATATAGGACTTTTGGTTGACAGTTTTTGCTTTTTTTTTTTTATTTTAGCACTTTGATTATATTAGCCCACTGCCCTCTAGCCCTTAACATTTCTAACGAGAAATCTGCTCATAATCTTGTTAAGGATCCCTTGTACGTGACAAGTCACTTCTCTCTTGATGCTTTTAAAATATTCTTTTTGTCTTTGGCTTTTGACAGTTTAACTATAATGTGTCTCAGTGTGGGTCTCTTTGAGTTCATTCTACATGGAATTTGTTGAGTTTCTTGGATGTTTACATTCATGCCTTTCATCAAGTTTTGGAAGTTTCCAGCCATAATTTCCTTAAATATTCTCTTTGCCCCTTTCTTTCTTTCTTCTCCTTCTGGAACTTCCACCAGGAATATGTTGATCTGCTTAAAGGTGTCTCACAGTTCCTTTAGGCTCTGTTCACTTTTCTTTAATCTTTTTATTTCTTTTCCTCAGACTAGATAATTTCCATTGTCCTATCTTTGAGTTCACTGATTCTTTGGTCTGCCTGCTCAAATTTACTTTTAAATCTTTCTAGTGAATTTTTTATTTCAGTTATTGTACTTTTCAGTTCCAAAATTTCTTTTTGGTTTCCTTTTAGGCTTTCTATCTCTTTATTTATATTTACATTTTATTCATACATCATTTTCTTGACTTTCTCCATGTCTTCTTTTAGTTCTTTGTGCATCTGTAAGATAGTTGTTTCTAAGTCTTTGTCTAGTAGATCTACCATCAGGTCTTATTCAATGACAGTTTCTGTTGGTTTATTTTTTCCTTTGAATGGCAGTACTTTCCTGTTTATTTATATGCCTTGTGATTTTTTGTTGAAAACTTGACATTTAAATCAAAAAATGTAATAAGTCCGGAAATAAGCTTCTCCCTCTCCCCAGGGTTGGCTGTTTTTGTGTGTTTGTTTTTAGGTCATTGTATTCTGTCTCCGTGTTGAAGATCAGCCTGAAGTGTAAACTTAAGGTCTTCTCAAGTCTTTTCTGAGCCTGCATCTTTCCTTGGGCATGTGCAGTGACTTTCTAATTTTCCCTGCATATGCAGTTGCTTTTGAATGTCCTAGTCTTCAAGGTTTGTCTCTCTAAAGGGGGAAAAGAGAAAACCAAAGAGGGAAGAAAGGCACCATCCCTTTAAATCTTATTGAAGTCACTTCAGCCAGAGGGAGAGAGGGTTGCAAGAATGACGAGAGGTGCAACAACCATGGCCACTGCCTGCCTCTTGATCAGCATCTCTGTGATCAGAAGCAGTAATCAGCAATCAGAGCACAGGTCCCCAATATTTGGAGGACAGGGTCCTTTTTTCCCACTCTGGCTCCTGCAAGCTGTGTGAAAACTGCTCCAGGAACATGTGCACAGCTGCCTATCATAGAGCTGAGGGGTGGGGGATGGGTACCTACTACTGTGTTAAGAGCTGAAATTGACCAAAATTAACCACAATTTACTGTCCAAGTCTTCCCCTGGAATTTGCAAGCCTTAAATAGACTCCAGAGTTCCAAAGTAGTTATATGAGACAGATCCCACCACTGAAATTGTTGTCTAGGTGAGGAGACAGATTCCCAGTGCTTCCTACTCCATCATCTTTCCAAAATCTCACTACTTATATAATTTTAAACTTTATTTCACAGTAATTAATAACAAATTCTCCCAGTATACTTCCTCATAGACCCTGTGTTATGTTTAAATACATTGCAATATAACTTTAAACCAAAACATTACTGCATATACATGGTAATGTACATCTCAATTTAAAAGAAATCACTTTTATTATGGCCGAAACATTTTAAGAATTTTGGTGTTGATTTCACACCTCAAAGAGATTTGATGACTAGAAAAAAGTCAAATAAAAGATGCTCCTGCTTTGCACACTTTTGCTGACCTCTGCAGCCCATTGTTCTCTCCTCTTTCCCTATTTCTGCACACAAGATGCCACGTGGACCATGGTGTAGCATGGCAGTCATCATGTGGTGACAGAGTCTCTCCCCAAGGGCACATACAGCGTCCTTCACTAATGTTTCCAATCTGGGCAGTTTGCGTGGACCTTGCTGTGTGCTGTGAGCAGCAGCTGGCTTGGCGCTGCCAGAGGGCACAGCTTTTGGACATACAAGGTAAGGGTCATGGACTTTATGTGCAAGAGCATGGCTTCCCACTTCACAGTCCCTGTGATTCCTTGTGTCGGGAAAACAAGTTCACTCAAGGTTGAGAGATACACTTCCGGGGTGAAAAGGCCAAGGGCATTTACACAGAGCTGAGTTCAAAGCCCTGACCACTCTCTCAGTCCCTTACTGGCCTTTACTGGGCAACAGAGCAGTAAGGGCCTCCTTCCTGGCTGTTCATAATGTTCAGCATTCATCCCACATTGAGGACAAGTGACATGAACTTTTTTAATCAAAGGAGATTTTGCTGATAACATTATGCCTTTGTTTTCTGGAAATTATCCTTTTGTGTGATTCTTTTCATGTACTGTTCACAATTAGGGGACAACAAGAAATTGGCATGGGTTGATCTAACACAATCCTTCCCGGAAACAAAAGTGGGAGCTGGGAACACCTCCTCACTCTCTCCAAAATCAATCGCATGTCACCTTTCAGTTTCCTCCTTTTAGATTATCTCAATACATCACCATTTATTCCTCAGCCCCACCCGGCCTCACCTTGGCTTAGGCCTTAAATATTTATTGATATTATTGTAAAACTTTTCCAGTTGGTCTCACAGATTAACAATCATCCAAAATATTAATCTCCATAGATAAAGATAATCACTATGAAACAGAGCTTCCATAAATCCTTTCCTGTTTTAGAAGCTCTAATGGCCTGGGGTGTCTCTTGGGTCAAATGCAAACCCCTCTGCCTGAGTTCCAGGACCTCCCACAGTCGGTGCCTCCTGCATATCCCAGAGCCAGACTTCTACTTGACTGTGTCAAGTAAGGGCACAGAAACCTAGTTAAGAGTGGCTAAAGGAGGTTCTTAAATCAGAAATGAAATGATAAAAGAAGGAAATGTGTAGCATCAGGAATGAAGAAAGAAAAACAGAAAGAGTAAAAAATGTGAGTAAATATAATATCCTTCTTGACTTGAGTTTTCTAAGTTGTGTTTGACATTCAAAGCAAAAATTACTACCTTGTTTGATATGGTTTTCAATGTAAGTAGATAAAATATTTAAGACAAATTATAAAGTGGGAAGGGTAAGTTTCCTCCACTTCATCCAGCAAAACATGAACACCAGTGGACTGCAATAAAATACGTATGTAAAATGTAATACCCAGATTAACAACTAGAAGATCTACACAAAGTGACACATTCAAAAACAGGATAGACAAGACAAAATGGAATTTTCATAAACATTACCTTCTCTTTGTTAAGGTGGAGTCTGTGTTCTTGAAGGCAGGATCAACCAGACAAGAACTACGGCGTTCGTTGGCTTCCATGGTCATGCCTGGAATGCCCCAGAGATCAATTGACCCAGACAAACTGTAGTCTGTCGTGCTCCCCTAGAGTTGTATATGCCTCTCTTAGAGTAGAAAATCTGTTTTTATAATACAAGTCTTAATCCACATGAGTATTTTAATAGTGTCAGTATTTTCTAAATCAGTAAGAGCAGATATAAATTAATGCCTATGTCAATCACCTTAAATTTATGATCAGAGCAGTGGGAGCTTGCTTTTTTTTTCACACATATATTTGCCTCACCATAGCTTTGACATTCATCCTTTATTAATATGGTCCCTTGAATACTTTTCTGTGGTGTAGCTTGATAGCTTTCAACCTGCTGTAAATTAGAATCAGCTAATTACATAAAATGTAACTATTGGGGCAAGCTGGGTAAAAGGTACAGGGGACTTCTATGTACTATCGTTGCAACTTCCTATACATCCATAACTATTTTAAAATAGGAAGTTCAAAAAAAAGATGACTAAGACAGAGAAATAGGAGATAGTTCTGCAAGATGTTACCATTGGGGGCATCTGGGTGAAGGACAGATGGCAACTCTGTAGTATTTTCCAGCTGCATATGAATCTATAATTATTTCAAAAGAAAATGTTTAAATAAAAAACTAACATTACATTCAAACAGTTTTAAAATGCTGATGCCCAGGTCCATGCCTAAAGACTCTGCTTTGCTAGACTGATGTGTAGACAGAGTTGAGAATCAGGAGCACAGCTAATGGTATCAATAGGTTATAACATTTACAACTGGAGATTTCAAGTAGCCTATGCTCCATATAACATCATCAATCTTCCTATGGTATTTTGATAGTAGATATTGATCATTTTCATGTTGCATAATTGTATTTTAAAGTCTGTTGTCATAAACGTTTTTAGAAGAAATGCATTGAATGGTGTACACTTTTAGTTTCATTATCAATAGCGTTTAATCACTCTATTATGGTGATAAATACTGAATGCTTTCAAAATATTTTAAGCCTGCTTTCTTATTAGCTTGAAACATGCATACAGTCTTAGAGTCACATAAATGTTGTGTTTCATTTTGAAGATATTATCTGAATTCCAATCATAATGTGTTATATCATCTTAAATTTATGATTTGAGCAATTAAAACTTGTTTTGTTTCTTTTTGCATGTATATTTATTTCAGCATATGTTTGACTCTCATCTCTTACTTTTGCTTTTAATGTAATTCCTTGAACAGAGGGATCCTCTTAGGAAAAAGACATAATACTGCTGTAATTTAAGAGATAGGGGGACTGGCCTGGTGACGTAGTGGTTAAGTTAATGTGTTCTGCTTGGGCAGCCCAGGTTTACAGGTTCTCATCAAGCCATGCTGTGGCAGGTGTCCCACATATAAAGTAGAGGAAGTTGAGCATAGATGTGAGCCCAGGGCCAATCTTCCTCAGCAAAAAAAAAAGAGAGAGAGAGAGAGAAAGATAGGAAACCAGAAGTGAACGGTTTTATAATACCACTTGGCTTCAGAATTTCTGAAGTTTTGATGTTTCTAATTTATGATATGCTAGGTGCTTGGTTTACACAGAAAATAATTTTTACATGACTTATTAAGCAATGATGTCTGTACAGTTTGTATTTGGGTCAAAGTTGATCACTTAGATTCTGACTATGTGTTTGTCCTTTTCTTCACTTACTAGGTGTGACAGTAGCTGTGATATTTATCTTGCTCTATAGCACCGTCATAGCCATAAGTATTTATCAACACATAAGTTTGTACAGAAGAAAAATGAAGACTATACCATGACTGCTCTGAAAAGTGAGCTCAATGTGCAAAATACAATCAATAAAAGTCGGGAAGAGTATTTCTTCTGAGGCAGCCATGGTTTACTTATGACCATGACAGTGTGAATTTCTTGCTAAGCCAGGGGCTCTGGTGGATAAAAACTTTGCTCTTGCCCTCCTGATAAAGGCAGTGGGTCTGCAGAGCCATCAGCTCGCTCACACTCAGCCTCAGAGAGGGTGCTAACAGAGGCTCTGCTCAGTGTTACTCCAGCATCCATTTGTTTGACAGTGACTTAGGTATGGTCATTAATCACTGCCTGGCAGTTACTGATCTCATAAAGCTAAAGTTTAATTTGCGTAATGATTGTGAGTTTTAAATAAGACCAAGGATTTGAGCTGCGGCCCTACCCTCTTACAAATGAGACACAAGCTTTGCTTTAGAGGACTCTAGGGCTTTGCTTTATGCGGAAACCTATGTCATGGTCTCTAAACTGACTCTTTGTTGACATTTGCAAATCAAGACCAGGACATATTTAAAAGAGGGGAGCTACTGAGAAAAGAGGGGTGTGGCAACAGGAAGGGACAAAAGGTGGCAAATTCCAAGAGGGAAATAAAACAAAACTGTTGCTGAAAGATTGGGTTTCTACACTCAAAAAACCAGACAGCACATAAGCTTTTTCTAGACCTATAAACGGTTTGGTCTTGAATTGATAGAAAAGACGGTGGTGTCAATATTGGTTTAGGACAATGGGATGGACTTGAAATCTATTTAAAGAATGCAGCACTCCCCCAATCCAAGTCACCCACCAAAAGCAAAAGCTGAAAAATGAGCATCTTAATTAATTTTCACAGTTTGACTGGATTTGGTTTTGGTTTGTGATTTGAACAGATTCTCTTATTCACAGAATCTGAGCACCCATGATTGAAAGGACAGTTGTGGGATTTTACCCTCCATGCTCTCGCTCATCACTCACATTCTCTCCCTGTGTTTCTAGCTACATTTCACTCAGGGTAACAATTCAAGATCAGACAGCAGTTAGCTCTCACTTCAAATGTAAATAAAATTTATCTAAAGTTTGTGTGTGTTCTTTTAGTTTACCATGAGAGAAGCATTCAGTACATGTCAAATATATTATGAGATAAAATATGCATTGAGTTTCTCTAATTTCCAGGAAATTAAACACAGGAAATACTAATGTAAATTTTAAAAAAATTCTCAACACAAAATTATACTACAGTAGAATATAATTTTATTTTGAACAAAAATTTGGAGCCCAAGTTCCAAGTATATTCTCCAATTCCCAATATTATGAATTAGAATTAACATTGTTTCTAACTTTTATTCCAGTAGATTATCCAGAGCCAATCTACACTGCGATCTTTAAATGGTGGATGTTATTAAGATTTAGAATTTAACGGAGATAAAATATAAGTACACATGCATAGAATTTAAAATGCAGTTACAAAGATGTAAGATAATTTTATCATAAACAGGGATAGTTGATTTTTGAGAGATGCCAAGACAATTCAATGGGGAAGGGATAGCTTTTTCAGTGAATCATGATGATAAAATTGGATATCAACCTTCAAAAAAACCAGGGTTGGCCTGGGGTGTAGTGGTGTAGTGCTCTGCTTCGCTGGCCTGGGTTCACGAGTTCAGACCCCGGGCACGGACCTACAGCACTCATCAAGCCATGCTGTGGCACGTGGAGCATTAAATCATTTAATCAACAAGTCTTATTTAATGAAGATATAGTACATGGTACACTTTAACATAGAATACACGTTCTTTCTTTATGTCCATCAGGGATTTATAAAAACCCATCACTTATCTTGTACAAAGAAAAGTCTTATTAAATGCCAATGCAGAGATTTAAATTAAGAACTAGAAAATTATAAAATGAGGGGATATAAATATATACAAAAGCTGAAAATAGAACAAAACAGAACGATAGTTATAATGAAAATTTGGATCTCTGAAAATGTCTAGCAACTAAATGAAACTCTGCTTTGGTTAGTGAAAAAACGTGACAAAAGGGAAGATTTTTTAAAATTTTTAAGAATAAGAAATGAGATAGAAGTGAAAGAGTACCCTCTTACCAGCCTCTCTGCATTCCCTCCGGCCCCCAGCCCCTGGCAACCACTATTCTACTCTCTGTTTCTAGGATTTTGACTTTTTTTAAAATTCCACATACAAGTGACATCATGCAGTTTTTGTCCTTCTCTGGCTTATTTCACTCAGCATAATGCCTTCCAGTTTCATCTGTGTTTTTGCAAATGGCAGGATTTCCTTCTTTTTTAAGTCTGAATATTATTCCATTGTGTGTGTATATATATATATATATCAATTCATCTGTCAGTGGACACTTAGATTGTTTCCATGTCTTGCTATTATGAATAACACTGCAGTGAACATGGGGGTGCAGATATCTCTTCGAGTTAATGAGTTCATTGCCTTTAGATATATACCTAGAAGTGGGATTTCTGGATCATATGGAAGCTCTATTTTTAATTTCTTAAGGAATCTCTATACTGTTTTCCAAAGTGGTTGTACCAATTTGCATTCCCGCCAACAGTGCATGAAGGTTGCCTTTTCTCCACAACCTCACCAACACTTGATATCACTTGTCTTTTTGATGATAGCTGTTCTAACAGGTGTGAGGTGGTAGCTCATTGTGGTTTTGATTTGCATTTCCCTGATGATTAGTGATGTTGAGCATCTTTTCACATATCTGTTGGCCACTTGTATGTCTTCTTTTGAAAAATATCTATTCAGATTCTTTGCACATTTTTTAATTGGGTTATTTGTTTTTTTGCTATTGGGTTATATGAGGTCCTTCTGTATTTTGAATATTAAGCCTTTATTTGATATGTGGTTTGCAAATATTTTCTTCCATTCCATAGGTTGCCTTTTCATTTTGTTGATGTTTTCCCTTTGCTGTATAGAAGCTTTTTAGTTTGATGTAGTCTCACTTGTTTATTTTTGCTTTTATTGCCTTTGCTTTTGGTGTCAAATCCAAAAAGAATCATCACCAAGACCAACGTCAAGGAGCTTATCCCCTATGTTTTCTTCTAGGGGTTTTACAATTTTAGTTCTTACATTCAAATCTTTAATCCATTTTGAGTTCATTTTTGTGAGTGGTGTAGGATAGAGGTCCAGCTTCATTCTTTTGCATGTGAATATCCAGTTTTCCCCAACACCATTTTTTGAAGAAACTGTCCTTTTGGGATTTTTGTTTCTTATACTTTAGTGGATTGATCTACTTTCAAATATATGAACACATTCCATGTCAAAGCTTAGTGTGGTTGTAACCTCAACAACCACCACAAAAAAGTGCTGGTCAAGAGGAGGACAAAGCACCACCCTCCTTTCCTCCTTTGACGGATGGCAGGTGATGCCACTTTCCACTGGGAGGACATACTGTGGGTCAGCTGTGGGTTTTGCATGACATTTCCCCACAAGAGTAGGGCTCCTGGAGGAAGAATCTAGCCTCCGGGATTACAGTGAGTCTTCAGTACTTCTGTATTTGCATTTGAAAATGCATGGTGGTTATGGCCTTGTACTAACCCAAACTAACAAATCTTGACCAGCAGTTCCTTCCTTCTCTAGAAAACTCTTTTGTAGCATTTTGCCTGGGGGCAATCAATCTTTTCTTCTAATGTCCTCAAAGAAAATGCTATGATGTCTATGTTTGCTTCTGCAAAATTCGAAAACAAAGCAAAAGTCTCAGCAGCCTTAACACTTCCAAAATATTTGTCTTTTATTTTACAATCATAAACTAAGTGGATTTGAATTAAGAATCCCCCTGAACACTTCAAAAGCCTGAACAAGTTTGTAAGAAGGAGTGTGCCTTGGTAAATACTTGCAATTTGAGACTCTATTTCTGATAAAGCTTGTGAATCATGATCTAAATGTGCCTTTAATTATTCACAGAAAGAGCTACTAAAATTTCTGAGGTGCTAAATATATGTATATGATTTCATTGCATGAGTCAGATAAAATAACAACAACAGCATTTGGAAAGTAAAAGAAAACAAAAATGCTACGACTGGTATAATAATAAATTTATCAGTCTACTTGATCCTGCCCGCACGTATTTTTACTTTTCACCTATGGTGTCTCATCACAGTGGTTTATTGAAATTAATTCACAACAAGAGTAGATCTCTGAAGTGTTACATTGTATGCCAATTATTGCTCTTTTAAACCTCTTGTTATTGTAGTGTCTGGTTAAGAAAGGCTCCCCAAGCAAAACAGATAAACTGAAGAATATCATATATTTTGTCTCTAACACCTAACATAAACATATATTCTTCTATATTAGCTACATCAGGAAACTTTGGTATGTTTTTCTCTCAGTTACTGCATTTACATTTTGTAACAGCAATCATTCAATGAAGGATTTCACTTAAACACGTTGTGTGTCTAACGCCCTTTGTTGGTAAAAAGGAAAGAAAAAAATTGAATAACTTGTTTAGCTTTAATTCTTAATCCATAGGAAAAATCTTAGACTTTTTTTTCCTTTTTAAAGTAAGTGGAATGAATGAAGACATAAAATTTGGCAGTTTTTTAAAAAGCATACTGATTAGTTGCTTTGGGGTTTTTTTTAGCACGAAACAGGCATATACTGAAAATGTAATACGCCAAGACTATTTTATTCACTTTCTCAAGATGCTTTCATCAAACCAACTCACATATTTTATTTTAGGAAAGTCTGCTTGCTCTTTAAATGCCATCTTATCTATTTTGTATTTCCCTTTGTCAGCATATCTGGGAAAACTTTTTAGGATGTTGGGCTGATTCCATTCTATTGTTCAATTAAACTAGTATTATCACAGAGCTAACAAGGGCCACCTGCAGCGGCAATAAAAACAGTGTTAAAGTAGCTGGTGCTGCGGTCACTAATAGTGTGATGTGACCTGAAAGCAGATGTGGATAGTATTTTATGAAGCTCAGTTAAGCATTACAGCTGCCATCAACATGTCTAGCAGCAAGAATTATTGTGCCTTTATTGCAGACTGAAAAAAGATGATGAAACACTGTTTGGTGGCATTTTTTTATAATCAACTGAGAAGACCGTGTAATAGTCATGAATTGATTATGACTTTTAAATACTTAAATTGCATTTGATTGGGTCATTCTTTGATCCAGAAAATAAGATACTGGATTCAGAATCCACCTATTTGCCCTATAAATGAAAATTCCCTAAATCTCTGGTCTTTATCTCTCATTTATTTTGGAAGATGAAGTTTCACACCTACCTAGATAGACCTGGGCTGTCTGAATATTTAAGAATACCACGTTACCTGGTTTAACAATGTCCAATTTAAGCCGCCAATTAAATTATAAAAGCGTTGATCATAACTAATTATGTTACACACAAGGAAATGTTTAAGCAATCACATGATTGTCAAGATGCAATTATTGAAATTAAACCTTTAACTTTTAGTGTCGACTTCACAGTTTGTTCTAGATCAACTGTGGTATTAGCCTCATATTGAAAATATATTTCTAGACCATTTAATACGAATGCTTTATCAAGAAGCCCACATTTTGCATAATATATTTTTAAAACTTTTGTCTTTTCTGAGAATGATTGCTGCTTTTTGAAATATACACATGGGGCTCTTTTGAAGACCTTTAAATAGTTTAACATTTAGTTTTTTTTTAGCTCAAAAATGTTTTAAATACCTTGAAAAAGTAAATGGAGCATTAATGCATAAGTAATTCAAAATCATTTTAATTAGAGACAATTTTAAAAGCTGAAAAAAACACTTTATATTAGTACTTTACTGATTTGCAAAGGAAAAAGAATCTCTTGTTCAATGCCATATCGTAGACAATTACATACCCACAGACTGAGATTAAATTGAACTGCTTCCAATGCAGCTTGGATTCCTAAAGGTAGAGAGAGGCAGTATTCATGACACGTACTTCAAAAAATGGTTCTACAATCAACGTAATACACCACATTAATAAAATGAAGAACAAAAATCACATGATCATCTCAATAGATGCAGAGAAAGCATTTGACAAGATACAGCATCCATTTATGATAAAAACTCTGAATAAAATGGGGATAGAAGGAAAGTACCTCAACATAATAAAGACCATATATGAGAAACCCATAGCTAATATCATCCTCAATGGTGAAAAACTGAAAGCTATCCCTCTAAGAACAGGAACCAGACAAGGATGCCCACTGTCACCACTCCTGTTTAACATAGTATTGGAAGTCCTAGCCAGAGCAATCAGGCAAGAGAAAGAAATAAAAGGGATCCAAATTGGAAAGGAAGAAGTGAAACTGTCACTATTTGCAGATGACATGATTTTATATATAGAAAACCCTAAAGAATCCACCAGAAAACTTTTAGAAGTAATAAACGAATATGGTAAAGTTGCAGGATACAAAATTAACATACAAAAATCAGTTGCATTTTTGTACACTAACAACAAAGTAGCAGAAAGAGAAATTAAGAATACCATCCCATTTACAATTGCAACAAAAAGAATAAAATACCTAGGAATAAACTTAACCAAAGAGGTGAAAGATCTGTACACCGAAAACTATAAAATATTTCTGAAAGAAATTGAAGAAGACACAAAAAAATGGAAAGATATTCCATGCTCTTGGATTGGAAGAATTAACATAGTTAAGATGTCCATACTTCCTAAAGCCATCTATAGATTCAATGCAATCCCTATCAAAGTTCCAACAACATTTTTCACAGAAATAGAACAAAGAATCCTAAAATTTGTATGGAACAACAAAAGACCCCGAATAGCTAAAGGAATCCTGAGAAAAAAGAACAAAGCTGGAGGTATCACACTCCCTGATTTCAAAATATACTACAAAGCTATAGTAACCAAAACAGCATGGTACTGGCACAAAAACAGACACACAGATCAATGGAATAGAATCGAAAGCCCAGAAATAAACCCACACGTCTATGGACAGCTAATCTTTGACAAAAGAGCCAAGAACATACAATGGGGAAAAGAAAGTCTCTTCAACAAATGGTGTTGGGAAAACTGGATAGCCACATGCAAAAAAATGAAAGTAGACCCTTACCTTACACCATACACAAAAATTAACTCCAAATGGATTAGAGACTTGAATGTAAGACCTGAAACTATGAAACTTCTAGAAGAAAACATAGGCAGTACGCTCTTCAACATCGGTCTTAGCAACATCTTTTCAAACACCACGTCTGACTGGGCAAGAGAAACAATAGAAAAAATAAACAAATGGGACTACATCAAACTAAAAAGCTTCTGCACAGCAAAGGAAACCATCAACAAAACGAAAAGACAACCTAACAATTGGGAGAAGATATTTGCAAACCATACATCTGATAAGGGTTTAATCTCCAAAATATATAAAGAACTCATGCATCTCAACAAGAAAACTAACAACCCAATTAAAAAATGGGCAAAAGATCTGAACAGACATTTCTCCAAAGAAGATATACAGATGGCCAACAGGCACATGAAAAGATGATCAAAATCACTAACTATCAGGGAAATGCAAATCAAAACTACAATGAGATATCACCTCATGCCCGTCAGAATGGCTATAATTAACAAGACAGGAAACAACATGTGTTGGAGAGGATGTGGAGAGAAGGGAACTCTCATACACTGCTGGTGGGAGTGCAAACTGGTCCAGCCTCTATGGAAAACAGTATGGAGATTCCTCAAAAAATCAAGGATAGAACTACCATATGATCCAGCTATTCCACTGCTGGGTATTTATCCAAAGAACTTGAAAACACTAATTTGCAAAGGTACATGCACCCCTGTGTTCATTGCAGCGTTATTCACAATAGCCAAGACTTGGAAGCAACCTAAGTGCCCATCAAGGGACGAATGGATAAAGAAGCTGTGGTATATATACACAATGGAATACTACTCAGCCATAAGAAACGATGAAATCCAGCCATTTGTGACAACATGGATGGACATTGAGGGCATAATGCAAAGTGAAATAAGTCAGAGGGAGAAGGTCAAATACCATATGATTTCCTTCATTAAGTAGTAGATAATAACAACAATAAAGCAACACATAGGGACAGAGATTGGATTGGTGGTTACCAGAGAGGAAGGGGGGAGGGAGGAGGGTGAAAGGGATAATTTGGTACATGTGTGTGGTGATGGGTTGTAATTAGTATTTTGGTGGTGAACATGATGTAATCTATGCATCGTCCACTTAATGACAACATGAGTCCTGATGTAGGTTAGTCACGGGTTTAGATGCCTCATGTTGCAGAAAAGTCATGAGCTAGATGACCTAGAGGTTGTAATGTAAAATGGAACAGAGGACATTGGCTCTTTTATATGTATTGCAAAGAAATAAGAAAATAGATGTTTCAGAAAAATAAAGCAGCTTTTTTGGGTTTCTTTTTTTTCTTTTTGATGAGGAAGATCAGCTCTGAGCTAACATTTGTTGCCAATCCTCCTCTTTTTGCTGAGGAATATTGGCCCTGGCCTAACATCCACACCCATCTTCCTCTACTTTTTCTATATGGGACACCTGCCACAGCATGGCCTGGTAAGCAATGTGTAGGTCCGCGCCCAGGATCCGAACATGCAAACTTAACCACTATGCCACCAGGCCAGCCCCAAAGCAGCTTTGTTTTTATATTTCACTTTATAACCTATCTACACACGGATATATACACACAGATATATAATTATATCTCATGATTAATAAATTTAAATATAATATGTAAAATAGTAAATTATTTCTACACCAAAATATTATTAATAACTAAGAAAAATAGCTAATACAGATATTTAATTTAGACTCCCACTCACCAGCCAATACTTGATTAAAGGATTTAATAACCCAAGGCTAATGTTTTTTCTCATGCCAAATTTTAATTTTATTTCGTCTATTGTATTTAATCAACTGAAATGGGATTCATTTTACGACTATGTTATTTTATTTAAGAAAACATGCTGCCAATTAACTTATAGCAGGCCATCCATTTAAAGACAATCTGATTTCACTGATGATAAAATATGATAAAAATGTGCTTCTGTGAATTGATGAAATACAATGTCATTACACATTTGGTTCTATGGGAAGCAGATCCTGAGATGGAGATTATTAATCAGCATGTGCTCATGGGATCAATGCCTGTACAGAGTGAAGGAAGCAGAGTGGGAAAGAGGGAGACAGTGAATAATGTTGCATTCATAGCAAAGGTTCAGCTGGTCCTACAGGGACCTCTGGGGCTGGGGGGTGGCAGGGAACCCTCAGAGTTTTCCTGAATTGGAAGAGGGCATGACCTCAGGCAAGACTGTTCTCTTCAGCCTCAGACTAAGGACAATGGAGGTGGACGCATGGCAAAGTCTGGAGACGTTTTTTGTTCTCACAGTTGGAGGGGGCGTGCTACTGGCATCTAGTGGGCAAAGGCCAAGGATGCTGCTAAGCACCCTACACTGCACAAGATAGCCCCCAACACAAATAATTATTCAGTCCAAAATGGCAGTAAGGGTGAGAAACTGTGCCTGGGCAATTGCAGGGCTGGGAGAAGTGGGGACAGATCTCTGCAGCACACCACAGCATGCACTACACTGTCCAATCTTCAAAAACCTTTGAGGGCTGGCCCCATGGCTTAGCAGTTAAGTGCGCATGCTTCGCTGCTGGCAGCCCAGGTTCGGATCCCAGGTACACACCAACACACCGCTTGTCCGGCCATGCTGAGGCAACGTCCCACATACAGCAACTAGAAGGATGTGCAACTATGGCATACAACTATCTACTGGGGCTTCAGGGAGAAAAAGGGATAAAAAAAGGAGGAGGATTGGCAATAGATGTTAGCTCAGGGCCAATCTTCTTCAGCAAAAAGAGGAGGATTGGGGGCCGGCCCCGTGGCTTAGCAGTTAAGTGCGTGCACTCCGCTGCTGGCAGCCTGGGTTCGGATCCCGGGCGTGCACCGACACACCGTTTCTTCCACCATGCTGAGGCCGCGTCCCACATACAGCAACTAGAAGGATGTGCAACTATGACATACAACTATCTACTGGGGCTTTGGGGAAAAAAAATAAATAAATAAAATTTAAAATTAAAACAAAAAGAGGAGGATTGGCATGGATGTTAGCTCAGGGCTGATCTTCCTCACCAAAAAAAAAAAAAGAAAAAAAACACCTTTGAGTTCTAGTAAATCAAATACAGGCAGTAAATCAGAAAAAATGGTTTCTAAATTTTAAAGATGTAAAAAGAACATCTTTCTTTTATGAATTCCTTGCTGCTTCAAAGCAAATTGGGGGCAGGGTTTGCCACGATGAACAGAAACCAACAAAGAGATTCTGCTGCATCTGGCCAGCAAGCAGTGTGCCATATATTTTGCCATGAACTATTTGATCATAGTTTTTGATTAATCAAGATCTTAAGGATGGAATTCCATTGCCTGGGTGGAGATTTTTATCTTGCATAACAACTAGCAGCTTTTTCCTTCCCTGCTTGACTTCCATCAAACTGCATTTCCAAATATTGTGTACTTGTGCCCCACACTGCCCTGTGTATGTGAGTTTCAGATTGTCATAAATTAGCTAGTAGATATTGCCTTGTTTGGCCTTCCAGGCAAGGGGTTAGTTGGGTAGCATCAACATCATTGAATTATCATTTCAAATAAGTGCACAGACAGTCCCATAGAGTGAAAGATCATAGTGTATTATTATTTTATAAAAAATATGTGAAATGTGCACATTGAAAATGTTTATACTAGTGATAAAGGTAGAAGTTTCACAAACTTAAAATAATTCAGATAAAAAAGTCATTAGTTATGCTACTGTCAGGAGAGAGGGAGAATCTCCCTCTGCCCTTTTCCTTAAGGTTCTTATGGCTGGCCAAATAATTAACAAGACAGGTTAGCAGGAGAAAATAATACCAAGTTTAATAACACGTATACATGGGAGAAAGCAGGGATACTGCATTTCTCAACACAATAGGAGAAATTCTCGTCTTAAATGCCATGTTCAGCCAATGACAAAGGAGGATGTTGAGGGAGGGGAGTCAGTTACCGGAGATTACCACTAAAGCACAGTAAACAAGAGTAATGTTATTATGCAGATTTAAAGCATCACCTTCCACATTGATAAGTTTCTAGAAATGAGGCCATCCCCCCTTTTCCCAATATAGAGTGGGAGATACCTTTACAAATGGAGATTTCCCTTATAAATATAAATGTCTGTCTGGCAACTCCTTGCAGGGCCATCCAAAGAATGTGGCCAGAGACAGAATTTCTGATAAGATGGGCTTGTTGGTGCCTTTTCTATTCTAACATCTATTTTACATTATATTACAGCCATCAGATAGAAAATCTGTTCCAGGAAGGAGTTACTATGTCAAATTCTTTAGGCAGTTAGTGGGGGAGGTCAAATGTCCTCAGAGAAAACAACCAAGGTAAAGAGATAGATTTCAGGGTGGCCAAATCTTGATCTCCAACACTACAAAGGACAAATTCTTGGCCTCATTCCAAAACTGAACCTAAGCCAGTAACCCATGGGTTTAATTACAAAGGAAAGAAAAACAAAACGATAATGACACTAGGAAAATATTTTGATGAAAATTTCTAAACATTCAGATTTATTTTGGAATTTAATAATATTTTAAGTTGCTGAGACTGAAAGTCTCCTTAAAAGATAAGCCACAAGCAAGGCTAGCTGCTTGGGTAACCAGCCTAACTGGGATCTGGGGCATCAGTGAAATGAGCTCCTGCACAGGCTGTGGTGGCTGTGCAGGTCAGGGCAGCACACAGGCCTCTAGCAGAATCCCTTGTAAGACTGGAGAGTGGAACTGTGTCCCCGAGGGTAAGGCCCTCTTCAGCCAAGCACCAGCCCCTCCTGGGATCAAGGGCAGATGTGCCAGCCCTGGGTTGCAGCAGGGTGAATTGTGACGGTGCTGTCCAGGGCAGACTTGCCTCTTCAGTGCTCTGTGTAGAAGGATTGATGACCCCTCTTTGGCCTGTTTTCACGGAACTGGTTTCAGTTTCCAAAGGGCTGTGCTCTGAAGGAGCTCAACTCCCCCTCCAGGCCACAGTGTGGTGGGCCAGCCTCACACAAGGCTTTCTTTTTGCATATTCCACTTTGGTTATCAAAATAGAGGCTGCACTGGCAGATACTGTTAGTGACCATGAAAGCCGCTCATCTTCAAAATAACATAAACTTGTTACTTACCTAGGGAACTTCCGACTGCAGGAAATCACAAATATATCGGTTACAAAAGGTATGTTATCATGTCTGCCAAGGTTTTCCATTTACTAAGTTCTTTTGTATCCTTGCAGTGCTGTGGTTTTATTTCATTTTATAAATATTAGCTTGATTTTTTTCAGCTCTTTTTCTAATTGCAATACTTCTGTGCACACACTGAGCCCAGCAAAGGCATTTAAATGTTCGGGACTTTTCTACCATATCTGGCCAGTATGGGGAGCTGGTAACCACATGTCCACAATTGTCTCATGCATTCTCATTAGTGGGATTATGGAACGCTAAGACGTTTCTTTTTTTTTTTTCTTTTTAATAATTCTAAGGTAGCACAGTCTTTTAAACTTTATTTATTTATTTTTCCCCCCAAAGCCCCAGTAGATAGTTGTATGTCATAGTTGCACATCCTTCTAGTTGCTGTATGTGGGACGCCGCCTCAGCATGGCCAGAGAAGTGGTGTGTCAGTGCGTGCCGAGGATCCGAACCCGGGCCGCCAGTAGCAGAGCGCGCACGCTTAACCGCTAAGCCACAGGGCAGGCCCAAGTCGTTTCTGAACAGCCCCGTTTTCATTGTACTTCAGTGTGTTCTACGTTCTCCACTTACTTATGTGACTTTTCCGGGCAGATGTGTCTTCTGGGCACAGTAAAGCCATGTCCATGCTATTTTCCAAACTGGGAGAAAAGTACACAAGGACTATAGAGGAGAAATAAGCAGTTAATGAAGGACTAGGATCTATGTAATATTAAGAATTTTAATCTGGGGTCCAGCCCTGTGCGCCAGCGGTTAAGTTCAGCGTGCTCCATTTTGGCAGCCCGGGTTTCATTCCCAGGCATGGACCTTCACCACTCATCGGTGGCCATGCTGTGGCAATGACCCATATACAAAATAGAGGAAGACTGTCACAGACTTTAGCTCAGGGAGAATCTTCCTCAAGCAAAAAGAGGAAGATTAGCAACAGATGTTAGCTGAGGGCCAATCTTCCTCTGAAAAAAAAAAGGAATTTTGTTCTGAAATTTAATATTTATTCCCTGTTTATTGTAATTCCATTTTACTTATTTTGATTCCTTTTTGTGCGTGTGTGTGAGGAAGATTAGCTCTGAGTTAACATCCATTGCCAATCATCCTCTTTTTTGCTGAGGAAGATTGGCCCTGGGCTAACATCTGTTGCTAATCTTCCTCTACTTTATATGGGATGCCACCACAGCATAGCTCGACAAGCAGTGCATCGTCCATGCCCAGGATCCAAACCTGTGAACCCCGGGCTGCTAAGTGGAGTGCACGCACTTAACCACTACGCCACTGGGCCAGCACCTCAATTCCTTTTTGAGATTAAAACCAATCATTTGTTATTTAATTTAATTGATATTTTTAGAAAGAGGCATAATATAAAACTATTTCTACACCCACAAAGTGAGGTGCAGTGGCACAAGTAATGGCATGTAGGCAAATCTTTTCTGTGAAACTTTTCTTGAAAACCTTTATTTTCATGAGTGCATTTGTCTCTAAACAGGAAATTATAACCAGATACCTATTTGTGTGTGTGTGTGTGTGTGTGTGTGTGTGTGTGTGTGTGTGTGTGTGGAAGATCAGCCCTGAGCTAACATCCATGCTAATCCTCCTCTTTTTGCTGAGGAAGACCAGCTCTGAGCTAACATCTATTGCCAATCTTCCTCCTTTTATTCCCCCAAAGCCCCAGTAGATAGTTGTATGTCATATTTGCACATCCTTCTAGTTGCTGTATGTGGGACATGGCCTCAGCATGGCCAGACAAGCAGTGCATCGGTGCACACCAGGGATCCGAACCTGGGCAGCCAGTAGCGGAGTGTGCGCACTTAACCGCTAAGCAACTGGGCTAGCCCCCAGATACCTATTTTGTTTAAAGCAAGAAAAATCACCCTTTGGTGAGAAGAGCGAAATTCTTTCTAAGTCCCTGTGAGACCAGCACTTCTCTGAGCTGCTGTACAGATTGCAGCCACCTCTAGAAAGAGCTGTGGGGTTTTCATGAAGAGATGGAGGAGGAAGTCTGCCATCCAGAGGGGCAGCTTCATGACCCTTGGGTTGAAAAGGTAATTTTGAATATGCTTAGAGAAAGCCTTCAAGCCCCAGCATCACACACACTGACTTTCTGGCCCTCAGGGAAGCTTTCCTGGTAATAAACCTCTGCTTTCAGTCTCCTGGTGCTGGTGCATCTCCTCATCCCGTCAGCCTGGGAGTCGTGCTGTGAACTGGAAAGCCACCTGGATTACAACGTGCAATTCCTGCTAACAGAAGGGATGGCACTCTTAGTCATCCTTTATGAGAAATTGCTCATGTCTTAGGAACTAAGAAAGACTTGTTCTCCCCATGAATGGTTGATAGGATTCCCTCTGTGAGTTAATTAAAACCAGGATTTAAATTCAAATCATCTTAAGAGTTGGCATACTTCTTGACTCTGTTTAAACCTTGTTTACTTCTTTATAATTGATTTTTAAACAGTCACATTATTTTAAATAACTTCAATATGTTTGTACTTTGTGTATGGCACCTCAGGCTCTTTTTTGCAAAAGATGGAGGATGAACAAAGAATTGAATCAGCATGCTCCAGACCCTGTGGCTCCCCTGCTCTGGTCCCAGGGAACTGCTGTCTTGTGGCAGTGCCAACCTGTGTGCGTGGAGAGGTGAGGACCCCAGAGGCAGCCAGACAGTGCGACCTCAGGAACAAGGTGCTTGCACTTCCCGGACACATCTGTTTGTCACAGTTGTCACCCTCACCCTCAGGAACCACAATAACTGTCCTTCTCCAGTTTTTGTGGGACGTTTTTTCTAGAGTTATACTCTTAAAATCTATATTACAGTGCAGACTCTTGTGCATATATATTAACATACTTTTGCAAGGTAAATTCCTAGCAGTGAAATGGCTGCATCATAGGGCATATAGATTTTCATAGTTCTTCCAAATTACCTTCCCAGAGACCACATCAGTGGGCACACTCACTAAGTGTGTGAGAGAATCTGTTGCACACGCACCTTTTAATTTTCACTCAGACTCTCTCAAGGGACTCCTATTGCCTACACTTCAAGTTCACTCAGTGGCAAATGAAGCAGCATTTTTTTTCCCATTGAGAGTCTTCGTTGCCTATCTCAACTCTTTGGTTAAAATACAACATTAATAAAGACAAATCATATTCTGTGAAATTATATAGCCCAAACTATATCAAAGCAATTCAAGCCATATTTTTTAGTGTTGTGATTTTGTTGAATTAACATTTGTTAAGTAGAGCTCCAGTGGGGTGTTGGATGGTGAGCCAGGGTTCAGTCTTGAACAAAACAGTGCTAAAGAAGGTGGTAAGGGCCATTAATGCTTTCCTTTTGAAAAGAAATGATTATAAAAATACTTTCATGTAGAAATGCAGCTAGCAGCAGCTGCTAAGTGAGATGAATCTGAATTATTTATCAATTGAATTCTTTAGGTAAATGATGGGAATATTTTTGGAATTTTGTCTTGCTACACTTAGAACTCTAGCTCATTTTAGAAATTGTTAGGAAGATGATACAAATATTTATTTTGATTGACACAAAAAGGGAAATGATTAAAAACCTAAATATTTATCAAATTATGGAAAAATGGTGATGCAGCATTGATGTACTATAATGTTGGTGAGAAATATGTACAGTTTGCATATCATACAGAGTTCTCTACAAGTTGCCTGAGGAGTTTGATAATAAATTGAATATCAGTGTAAATCGTTGTTTTAAAAAGACAGAAGGAGAGGAAAGAACTGGATTATGTGAATATATGTAGTAAATATAGAATTGATAACTAAGTTTTTTACTCACAAAAGTCATGAGAATTGACGCGGTAATAAAGGTCAGGACTCTATTTAGTTCATATGGGCTGCACATTTAGAAGCACTATTTTAAAACTAAGAAAAGTACAAATTAGTAGAATTTTGGAAAAGTATTAGGGGAATGTGGGGAGAAATGAAGGGAAGGAGCTCCCATAAGGGCAGGCTGCAGGTCCTGACTGTTATGGAGGCCAGATGGGAGAGAGAGTTTTTACCCTGCTCTCTCCTGTTTATACCCAGCTAGAATCATACCCTGCTAGCTGGGTATGAAGGTTAACTGGATGGAGTTGAAGAATTATCCTCTAGGGGCCAGCCCCATGGCTTAGCAGTTAAGTGCATGTGCTCAGCTACTGGTGGCCCGGGTTCGGATCCTGGGCGCCCACCAACACACCACTTGTCTGGCCATGCTGAGGCAGCATCCCACATGCAGCAACTAGTAGAATGTGCAACTATGACATACAACTATCTACTGGGGCTTTAGGGAGAAAAATGGAAAAAAAAAAAAAGGAGGAGGATTGGCAACAGATGTTAGCTCAGGGTTTGTCTTCCTCAGCAAAAAGAGGAGGATTGGCGTGGATGTTAGCTCAGGGCTGATCTTCCTCACAAAAAAAAAAAAAAGAATTATCCTCTAACTAGAGGAAAGAATCAGAGAATAATTGTAGCAAATTATATCCTGAGTTTTAAGAACCCATTTACTATATGGCACAGTAGCATTTTCATACCCAGAAGCACACTGAGAAATGTGACTTTTAGAACTTTCTTCTCACCAAAGCAGCAACCCCTTGCAATACCTCCAGGTTCCCTAGAAAATGTCACCAGGGGTCACTCAAACACTGAGGGAGGCTACAGTCACTGGTTTTCTCCATGAAATTTTCTCTTTTGGGATCTCTAGATCTCTTCTTCCATTTTCCAATTCCCTCATAATTACTTGACGGCCCTTAAGCTCAGAATTAGATGCTCTGCTTTGATTTGAGAGGCCTTTGGGACGCATAATGGAACAGAGAATGACAGTTTATGCCATTAACGTCACACCTAAGGTTTAAGATTTTAACAACGATTTTTAGAATAAATTGGAGATGATCTGAAAGTGGACTGTAACCAAACTCAGTGGGTTCATCTCTAGGTGAATGTGAAGCCAAAAAGTGCAACCAAGGTTGAATGGATGAAGAAAATATCTATTGTTTGCACAAGCAATGGAAAACACTGGGGATAGCTCCCAAAGCAGTGCCTCTACCAGCCTAGTGCCAGTGGAGACTTTATACATAGGAGTACAGAGGACATGTTACAACTGTGTAACAACTGGGTTCAGTCAGGGCACATGTGCAGGCCACTGCCTAATGAGTTCAAGGTACCATTGCATAACAGGATCAATGCAACATGCCATTATATAACAAGGTCAAGGAACATGTCATTACATAACAGGTCCATGGTAACTTTCAGATACTTGAGCTGGAGCAGTTTGCAGGGGTCTTGTTGCAACCATGTAGGTTTCACTGTAGGATGGCAACATCTGCAAAAATGGAGACACCTACTTCTGAAAACAGAACTTTTAGTTTTCTCCTTGTCTGGAAAACATTTGACAGATCATGTTAGTTATTGATCAGATTCTCAGTAACCCTTTCCTTGCCTGGTTCCTGGTTACAGGAGTACTGGCATTTTTCACATGGTTATTACTCTATGATGCTTGGACACTTGGATGGGGAGGAGGGGAAGGATGCAGCTGAGAATATACCCTACTGGGAGAAATGGCAGCGTTTGTGCTCTCTTGGATGCTGAGGCAGTCACAGTGGTATAATCCACCTCAGAGTCACAAGAGGACAATCTTTCCGGGGTAGAAAATGAATAATTAAGCATATCTGGGTAGTGGGCTTGGTAATGACCTCGATAGGAAAGCTGTTGTAATTAGCCCATCATTTCCACTATGCGGAAAGTAACTACACTTGCTGTTGTAAGGACCCAAAGGAACAAAAGTGCTCTGGGAGGCTTTATGTAGGCTTTTTGTCTGCACCCAGGGAAATTCTGTACATCTTGCTGTTCACTGCCCAGAAGGTTGGTAGAAGCAGCATCCGAGGTCTAATGGTACATCCCCTCTTGCCATGGATAAAAATAGTCTAACCTAAACTACTTTGCTCTGCTGAAATGTTCTCAAGGTTTACACGTGGTTCTTGTGTTAGAGTAATTGACAGTTGTTCATAAGATTGGTACAGAAAACAGCTACAGTTTCAACGTCTATACAGAGACTCATATTTTCTTCTCCAGAGTACTATTCTCAGATAAATGTCTTGTTTTACACATTAGAGAGGAAACACATTTCAGAGATGATAAATAAGAGAGAGAGGGAATAAATCAGATCACAACTCTGGATTTTACTTGGACCATCAGCACCATGCTGGGATTAGAGCAGGGTTCTCCTGGGTGTTCCCGTGACATTTGCTTGGCTAAAAGGAAAAAGAAATACTTCTTTGGAAGTGTCCACTTTGCCCTAACAAGAAGTGGCCAGAGAAATATGTGTGGCAATTTCTCTGTTTAATTAGATGTTTGGCATGAAGTCGATTGAAGTGCTTTGTACCCTAATTTGTCTTCTTTATTGGAGCTCCAGAAGAACTATTTTAGTGACATTATACCTTTTAAGGCATTTCTGATATTTTTGGACCATGATAGCAAAGATTGAGTTAGAGAATTGGGAGTAAATAAAGGAAAAAGGGCAAAGGGACAAGTACAAGGGAGGGGCAAGTCAAGGACTTCCAGAGCCCTCCTCTCACTGTGACACACATCATGCTGTGTTAGCTTTCTGTTCTTTTTCTGTATCCCTTAGTCCTAGAGCATGGTGGGATTGCAGTCTCGTCTCTGCTTCCCTCCAGATGTGAGTTCCTGGAGGGCAGGGATGATGCACTTCATTTCTGCTCTCCAGCACCAACCAAAATATGGGGCATAAATCAAACACTTAATGTGCACTCAGTGAGTGAGTGAGTGGATACATGAATGTGTAATTGAAAAGGTGGCCTAGATTTCTAGCAAAGACCACAGAGTGAATAGATCTCAAGGAAGAGTGGAGTTAGGAGGACTTGGAGTTACAGCCAGAGGAAAACATGGTAATGAGAAAAAACTCTGTGTGTGTGTATTAGTCTGGGTTTTCCAGAGAAACAGAACCAATAGGATATTATAAGGAATTTGGCTCAAGGGTTATGGAGGCTAAGTCCCAAGATCTTCAGTCAGCAAGCCTGAGACCCAGGAGAGTTGATGGTGTAAATTTCAGTCTGAATCTGAGTCTGAAGTTAACAGAAGACCAATGTCCCAGTTCAGAGACAGTCAGGCAGAGAGAGAATTCTCTCTTACTCAGCCTTTTATTCTAGTCAGACCTTCATTGGCTGAGGCCCACTCACATTGGGGAGGGCAATCTGATTTACTCAGTCTACTGATGCAAATGTTAATCTCACCCAGAAACACCCCCACAGACACACCCTGAATAGTGTTTAACCAACTATCTGGATACCTGTGGTTCAGTCAAGGTGACACATGAAATTAACCATCACAATGTGCTTTATTGTCTTATCAGAACCAAGAGACAGGACAAGATCATGTGTATATAGCTTTATTTCCATAAGGTCAATATGTAAGAAAAATAACATTTTGGCTTAAACTTAGTAATTATGTTCTCTGATTTAAAAAAAGAAAGGGAAACTGGGCTGGAAGATTACTTTATTCCCTGAAAGTCAATAAATACCTTGCTTCAGACTGCTGATTGACATGTTTGAGATGTGTGTGTGTGTATATAAAATTTATAAGTGATTTATAGAATTAAGCCAGCTGGGTCTTTAGAGGATTTCTTCAGGTGAGATTTAAGGGACTGCCTTGATTCAAGCCCACTTCTTCAGCCCAGCTGCGCTCCAGCTCCAGTTTCTTCGGCCCAGCCACACTCCAGCTCCAGCTGCTTCAACTCAGCCACCCTCCATCTCTAGCTGCTTCCACTCAACCACACTGAGGCTCCGCTGTGCCCCAGCTCCAGCTTCCTTGGCCCAGCCATGTCCAAGTACCAGCTGCTTTGGCCTAGCCACACACCAGCTCCAGCCCCAGTTCCTGCACTCTAGCCTCAGCTGCCTCTGCTCAGCAGCTCTTCAGCTCAGCCATGCTTCAGCTCATCCACGGGCCAACCAGAGCAGCTGCTGATCAAGGTGAGTTCACAATACACAGCTCTTGACCCCTATCCAGTGGCAGCAGGAGGAAACTGCAACCAGATATTTTCAGTATGAGGAAAAATAAGCCAACACCATCAGGCACTATGCAAAAATATATTAAATATCCAGACCAGAAGGAAAATGTATCCAGACCAGAAGGAAAATGATAAGCGCCCAGAAATCAACCCTGAAAACAGGAATGTATAACCTTACCGACAGAGAATTCAAAATAGCTATCATGAAAAAGCTCAAAAAATACAAGAAAATACACATAGAAAATTCAATTAAATCAGGAATTTCTTCACAAAAGAGAATGAAACTGTAATGAAACTGTAAAGAAATCTTGGAGATGAAAAACACAATGGAGGAGATAAAGATAAATCAGGAAGCCTTAAGGATCAGAGCTGACAATACGGAGGAAAGAGTTAGCAATATTGAGGATAGCGATGCATAAATGCTCCAGATGGAGGAGGAAAGAGAACTAATACTAAAAAGAAATGAAGAAACTCTCTGAGAAATATCCAACTCAATTAGGAAATGCAACATAAAGATATAGGTATTCCAGAGGGAGAAGAGAGGGAAAAAGGAGTGGTGAACTTGTTCAAAGAAATAATAGCTGAGAACTTTCCAAACCTGGAGAAGGAGCTGGAAATACCAGTGAATGAAATCAATAGATCTCCTAAATATATCAACATGAAAAGGCCCCTCCAAGGCATATAGTAGTAAAGCTGGCAAAAGTCAATGAAGAAGAAAAAATATTAAGGGCAGCTAGACAGAAAAAAATAGCTTACAAAGGAATTCCAGTCTGGCTCTCAGCTGATTTCTCAACAGAAACTTTACAGGCTAGGAGAGAGTGGAACCATATATTCAAAATTCTGAAAGACAAAAACTTTCAGCCAAGACTACTTTATCCAGTGAAAATATCCTTCAGATATGGTAGAGAAATAATAACTATTCCTGATAAACAAAAGCTAAGAGAGTTAATTGCCAGAAGACCGCCACTACAAGAATTGCTCAAGAAGGCCCTCACACCTGAGGAAAAAAAGAGAAAGGGGATACAAAGCTTGGAACAAGGAGAAAAATAGGTAGACAAAATCAGAAAAATTGCAGCTTTCTATCAGAATAGGTTAGCAAATACTTCATTATAAAACCAAAGATCAAGGGAAGGAAAACACCATAAATAAATATAACCTTATCACTTTAAGCACAAACTCACAACACAATATGGAATAAGTTGTGATAACAATAACTTAGAAGGGGAAGAGGAAAGGGATTGAATTGACTTAGTCTAAGGAAATAAGAGTTCATCAGAAAATGGACTCTCACATCCATGAGATTTTTTTATACAAACCTCATGGTAATCACTAATAAAATAATCAGAACAAAGTCACACACAATACATAAAGAGAAAACTAAGAGAACTTCCAAACTGAATTGGTAATCCAAAACACATGGGATGAGAAATAAAAGAAATGCAAAATAACCAGAAAATGAACAATAAAATAGCTACATTAAACCCTCATATATCAATAATTACCCAAAATGTAAATGGACTGAACTCTCCAATCAAAAGGCACAAAGTGATGAAATGGATTAAAAAACAAGACCCAACAATATGCTGCCTCCAGGAAACACTTCTCAGCTCTACAGACAAGCACAGGATCAGAGTGAAAGGATGGAAGACAATACTCCAAGCTAATGGCAAACAAAAGAAAGCAGGTGCTGACATACTTATATCAGACAAAGTAGACTTCAAGATAAAACAGGTAATGAGAGACAAAGTGAGGCAATATATAATGATAAAAGGGACACCCCACCAAGAAGAAATATCACTTATAAATATATATGCACCCAACCTGGGAGCACCAAAGTACACAAAGCAACTATTAACAAACCTAAAAGGAGATAGTAATAACAACACAATAAAAGTGGGGTATCTTAACACCCCATTTACATCAATGGATAGATCATCCAGACAGAAATTTAATAGGAAATAGTGGACTTAAATGAAAAACTTGATGAGATGGACTTAATAGACATATACAGAGCACTGCATCCAAACACAGCAGATTACATATTCTTAGCAAGCATACATGTAACATTCTTTAGACTAGACCATATGTTGGTAAACAAGGCACGTCTCTATAAATTTAAAAGCTTGAAATTATAACAAGCATATTTTTTTGTTGTAATTCCATGAAGCTAGAACTCAACTACAAGAAGAAAATCGGGGAAGTGACAAAGATGTGGAGACTAAACAACATGCTACTGAACAACCAATGGATCTTTGATGAAATTAAAGGAGCAATCAAAGCATATCTGGAGACAAATGAAAATGAAATTATACCATGCCAACTAATATGGGATGCAGTAAAAGTGGTCCTAAGAGGGAAACTCATAGCAATACAGGCCCACCTTAACAAACAAGAAAAATCCCAAATAAGCAACCTCAAACTACACCTAACAGAATTAGAAAAAGGAGAACAAACAAAGCCCAAAGTCAACAGAATGAGGGAAATAATGAAAATCAGGGCAGAGGGGCTGGCCCCATGGCATAGCAGTTAAGTGCACATGCTCCGCTGCTGGCGGTCCAGGTTCAGATCCCAGGCACGCACTGATGCTCCGCTTGTCGGTCCATGCTGTGGCAGTGTCCCACATAAAGTGAGGGAAGATGGGCACAGATGTTAGCTCAGGGCTGATCTTCCTCACAAAAAAAAAAAAATCAGTGCAGAAATAAATTAAATTGAAACCGAAAAGAAAACAATAGAAAGGATCAATGAAACAAAGAGCTGGCTCTTTGAGAAGATAAAAAAAAATAACAAACCCTTACCGGACTCACCAAGAAAAAAAGAGAGAAGCCTCAAATAAATAAAATTAGAAATGGAAGAGGAGAAATTACAATGGATACCACAGAAATACAAAGGATTATAAGAGAATCCTATGGAAAACTATATGCCAACAAATTGGAAAATCTAGAAGAAGTAGATAAATTCTTAGACTCATACAACGTCCCAAAACTGAATCAAGAAGAAATAGTGAGGGGTCGACCTGGTGGCATAGCAGTTAAGTGCGTGCGCTCAGCTTTGGCAGCCCAGGGTTTGCAGGTTCGGATCCTGGGCATGCACCAATGCACTGCTTGTCAAGCCATGGTGTGGCAGCGTCCCATATAAAGTAGAAGAAGATAGGTACAAATGTTAGCCCAGGGCCAATCTTCCTCAGAAAAAAAAAAAAGAGGAGGATTGGCATTGGATGTTAGCTCAGGGCTGATCTTCCTCACAAAAAAAAAGAAGAAGAAGAAATAGAGAATCCGAATAGACCAATCACGAGTAAAGAGATTGAAATAGTAATCAAAAACTTCCCAAAAAATAAAAGTCCAGGCCCAGATGGCTTCTCTGGAGAATTTTACCAAACATTCAAAGAATATTTAATACCTATCCTTCTCAAACTATTCCAGAAAATAGAGGAAGATGGAACACTTCCCAACACAGTTTATGAGGCCAACATCACCCTGATACCAAAGCCAGACAAGGACAATACTAAGAAGGAAAACTGCAGACCAATATCCCTGAGGAACATAGATGCAAAAATCCTCAACAAAATATTGGCAAACCGAAGACAGCAATACATTAAAAAGATCATACACAGGGCCTGGCCTTGTGGCGCAGGTGGTTAAGTGCACACGCTCCACTGAGGCATCCCGGGGTTTGCCGGTTCAGATCCTGGGTGCGCACTGACGTACCACTTGTTAAGCCATGTTGTGGCAGTGTCCCATATAAAGTAGAGGAAGATGGGCATGAATGTTAGCCGAGGGCCAGTCTTCCTCAGTAAAAAAGAGGAGGATTGGCATTGGATGTTAGCTCAGGGTTGGTCTTCCTCAAAAAAAAAAAAAATCATACACCATGATCAAGTGGGATTTATACCAGGGACACAGGAATGGTTCAACATCTACAAATCAATCAATGTGATACACAACATTAACAAAACAAGCAATAAAAATCACATGATCATCTCAATAGATGCAGAGAAGGCATTTGACATGATCCAACATCCATTTATGATAAAAACTCTCAAGAAAATGGGTATAGAAGGAAAGCATCTTAACATAATAAAAGCCGTATATGACAAACCCACAGCCAACATCATACTCAATGAGGAAAAACTGAAAGCCATTCCTCTGAGAACAGGAACAAGACAAGTGTGCCCACTCTAGCCATTCTTATTCAACATAGTACTGGATGTTCTGGCCAGAGCAATCAGGCAAGTAAAAGGAATAAACACAATACAAATAGGCAATGAAGAAGTGAAACTCTTGCTGTTTGCACATGACATGATCTTATATATAGAAAACCCCAAGAGTCCATTGGAAACCTATTAGAAATAATCAACAACTACAGCAATGTTGCAGGGTCAAAATCAACTTACAGAAATCAGTTGCATTTCTATATGCCAATAATGAACTAACAGAAAGAGAACTCAAGAAGACAATGCCATTTACAATTGCAACAAAAAGAACAAAATATCTAGGAGTAAATTTAACCAAGGAGGTGAAAGACCTATACAATGAAAACTGTAAGACATTATTGAGTGAAATCAATTATGATGTAAAGAAATGGAAAAATATGCTGTGAACATTGATTGGAAGGATAAACATAGTTAAAATGTCCATACTACCTAAAGCAATCTACAGATTCAATGCAATCACAACCAGAATCCCAATGACATGCTTCACGGAAATAGAACAAAGAATACTAAAATTCATATGGGGCAACAAAAGATCCTGAATAGCTATAGCAATCCTGAGAAAAAAGAACAAAGCTGGAGGCATCACAATCCCTGACTTCAAAACATACTACAAAGTGATAGTAATCAAAACAACATGGTACTGGTACAAAAACAGGCACACAGATCAATGGAACAGAATTGAAAGCCCAGAAATAAAACCTCACATCTACGGGCAGCTAATCTTTGACAAAGGAGCCAAGAACATACGATGGAGAAAGGAAAGTCTCTTCAATAAATGGTGCTGGGAAAACTGGACAGCCACTTGCAAAAGAATGAAAGGAGACCATCTTCTTTCCCATACACAAAAATTAACTCAAAATGGCTAAAAGACCTGAAGGTGAGACCTGAAACTGTAAAACTCCTGGGTGAAAATATAGGCAGTACACTATTCTTCATCAGTCATAAAGGAATCTTTTCGAATTCAATGTCTACTTGGACGAGGGAAACAAAAGAAAAAGTAAACAAATGAGACTTCATCAGATTAAAGAGCTTCTACAAGGCTAATGAAACCAGGATCAAAATGAATAGGCAACCCACCAGCTGGGAAAAAATATTGCAAACCATATATCCAACAAGGGATTAATCTCCATAATATATAAAGAACTCACACAACTGAACAATAAAAAAACAAACAACCCGATCAAACATGGACAGAGGAAATGAAAAAATGCTTCTACAAAAAAGATATACAGATGGCCAATAGGCACATGAAAAGATGTTCAACATCACTAATCATCAGGGAAATGCAAATCAAAACCCCAATAACATATCACCTTACACCCATTAGAATGGCTATAATCACCATGACAAAAAACAACAAATGCTGGAGAGGCTATGGAGAAACAGGAACCCAAATTCACTGCTAGTGGGAAGGCAAACTGGTGCAGCCTCTATGGAAAACAGTATGGAGATTCCTCAAAAAATTAAAAATAGAAATACCTTATGACCCAGCTATCCCACTACTGGGAATCTACCCAATGAACCTGATATCAACAATCCAAAGAGGCTTATGCACCTGTATGTTCATTGCAGCATTATTCACTATAGCCAGGATGTGGAAGCAACCCAAGTGTCCCTCAACTGATGAGCAGATAAAGAAGATGTGGTATATATATATAATGGAATACTACTCAGCCATAAAAAAAGACAAAATCATCCCATTTGCAACAACATGGATGGACCTAGAGGGTATTATGTTGAGTGAAATAAGCCAGAAAGAGAAAGACAAACACCACACGATTCCATTCCTAAGAGGAAGAGAAACTAACACACAGACGGAGAGAACTCTTTGGTGGTTATCAGGGGGAAGGGGGCTGGAGGGTGGGCACAAGGGGGGAAGGGATACATTTATATGGTGACTGACAAACAATAATGTACAACAAAAATTTCACAATAAAGAAAAAACAAACAAAAGAAATAAAGCTTTTTTTTCTTATGAAGAACACAGAGAGAAGCATAAGTAAAGAGCTCAATGCTCCATCAAGGAGCGCACTCTTTTGGGGACTCAGATCAGGAGAGGGAATGTGACCAACACTGCAGAAGATCCCTCTATGCCCCCTACAAATAACCATGCTCCTGTTCTCACCAAGATAACCAATATTCTAAGTCCTAACACAGTAGAGTAATTTTGTCACCTTTTGTACCTTACATAAATAAAATCATACAGAATGCACTCTTGTGTCTGGCTTCTTTTGCTTGCATTATATTTGAGAGATTCTCCCGTCTTGTTGCAGACAACTATGATTTCTTCAAATTTATTGCTGCATAATATTCTATTTTATGAACATGTAACAATGTACCCATTTTCCTGTTGATGTACACTTCCATTGTTCTCAGGTTTTGACTCTTATGAATAATTCTATTTTGAACATTCATGGACATGCTCCTTGGTGCACATTTGCATCCGTTTTGTTGAGTCTATACACAGGAGAGAAATTGTTGGCTCATGGGGTAAAAGTATTTGCAACTTCAGCAGATCATATGAAATGGTTTTCTAAGTCATTGTAATAATTTACATATCCTCCAACAGTGTGTGAACCTTCATGTGACTCCATAGCTTTACCAAAAATTGGTATTTTCTGTCTTTGTTCTTGTTTTGTTTCTTTTTTGCTTATTGTTTGTTTGGGGAACTTAGCCTTTTCTGTGATTGAGTAATGATATCTCCTTGTGGCTTCATTTGCATTTCCCTGGTGGTTAATGAGTTTAAACATCATTTCATGAGTTTAATGATGATTTGTGAGGGAATGGATGCAGGACCTGGGGCAGGTAAGGGAGAAGAGGGGGCGAGTGCATGGAGACTTCCAGCTTCCATTGATCACCGTGGTCAGTCTGTTTGCAGTGGTCTTACCAGGCGGGATCTGGGGCAATAGATCACCAAACTTTGTCACCTCCCTCCTATCTTTTCCAGAATTCACTATAGGTTACATCTACTCCTAAACTCAAAGCATTTTTGATCCACCCAATGTGTCGCAAGAATTTAGTTGTCAGAAATGAACAACAATAACTGTTTTGACATAAAACAAAAATTTCAGTTACTGATTTATATGGTGAAACCTGTATTTTATAGAGCCGATCTTGTCAGCCACTGTCAGGAATACCCACATGCTTCCAAGTGAACTACTGGACACATTTTCATTAGACAGGTATTTGTTCTGTCAAAGAATGAATTATTTCTCTGGTATGTTTCATCAGAGCCATGTTGAAATGTTTTGGATCATTCATGACATACATTAGGATACATCTTCTAAATAAATGCTTTACTTCTCCCTTCCTCTCTACCTTCTGAAAAGTCCTGGACAAACAATGCCATAGTTTGGTTTTAGAGACTGTCCACCACCCTTCCTCTATTAATACACATTTACTTCACATATTTTACAAGGTAATCAATTTTCAACATTTTGTTCAAAACTTTCACTTTTCTGGGACCATGTCTTAGTAAAGTTGATTGGATTCAGGCCTTAGTGTGCATCATCTCAATAGTACATTTAGAGATGATGGACTTGGGGGTGCCACTCTCCATCTGTGTATTTATACACAGCTGTATCTCTAGCTGTGTGTTTTTATAAACCCACTTAAAATTTTCAAATATCTAATTTTAAAAATTGGGATAGTAATATTAATCATTCAAGATTCTCATGAGTTTAAATTACCTAATACGTGACACTTCCTGAGAATACTATCTGGTATATAGTTGACATTCAGTAGACAGGAAGTAGTATTCTTTAAATTGCTGCAACTAACGTCATTACTAATCTCATTCTTCAGTGTACTTTTTTTTTTTTTCTTATTTGGCTCTCTGGGTAACTTAACTTCTAATTTCCAACAGAGTTGAATTCACTTCGTCTATAGGGGATTATCAGAGAAAGCAGCAAGTGGTGTCGGTGGAGAAGGATGGAGGTAAGAAAGGAACTGGACCAGCAGAAACAAGGTAGACAACCATATATAGTAAGAGATGGGATTCAGGGGTGGAGGAGAGGAATAGCCGATGGGAGCAGAGATTCTGAGAAATCAAAGAGGGACAAAGAAAGGATTTGATTCAGCAAATATTCATTTATTTAGGCAATTTCAGCCTTGAAAATAGATGTCTGGTGGTAATTCCGACTAAAACAAATTCAGAACTTGATGCTAATTGAACCTACCTCCCTGGCTACTGCCAGAGTTCAATGCTCATACATGTGTAATGGTTATATCACCCATTACATAATTTATTTTATCCTCACAATAACATAACTAAAGTAGGAATGGAAACATTTTTGAAATTGAAAAAAATATATCATCTCAACTAACACTTTTTTCCTTTTGGTGCCAGGTACTGTAGTAGAATTTTATACACACTCATTTACTCAATCCTCACAATGGCCTTGCCTAGGAAGAAATTGCGGCTCAGGAATGATTCCTACTCTGCCCCAGCCACATAACTGTGAGCCAGTGGGTCCAATGCTCATGTGTTCCCTTGGAAAGGCCATTTGGTGTACCTCTCTGTGAGTCATAGAAACCAAAGTCTGAGCATGGCTGCACCATGGGCACATCATTCAGACTCTGTGGGATTTCCATATGTCTTCACATATGCAATGTGGGATTTACATCTAAGGACTTTTCAAGTTCTAAGCTTGCCTGACCCTCTGAGGACATTAGCATCATTGTACCTTTTCTAGAAATGTAAGTGGTGGGAGAAGGGAGGGAGACATCAGGGAGAGGTTCCAGGGACACATCAGGAACACTTAACATCTATCATGACTTTGCAATTCATTCAAAAAGACAGCGAGAAAGATGCCTGCCCCATTGCCCCATTGTCACCAAGAACGATATATTAGGAAATTATTTACAAACATGTATTAGGGGGGTATTTGAATGTGTCAGTGATAAATTCTGATTTTTGCTCATGAGAAAGATGAATAATGATGAGAGAAAAATAGGCAATGGGGGGGTGTGCTTTACTTGACTTGAAATGATTTAATTTTGTTAGAATAAGGAAAATACAAAAGCATATATAGCATAGATTTTATTCCAGTTAACAATAATTTATTGTTAATAAAAAATTAGTAAATGTAATTTTATATGAACTTTCCTATTGATTTAGCGAACTGAGCTTTCCAAGATAGAAAACAACCTATATCTTTCAAACGACTCCTTTGATTATATTAATTTTCATTACATATACCCAACTGATAGCCTTTAATATTTTTAAATTGCCTATTAAACATATTCCAAAAATCAAATGAACACAAATAACACTACGATTTAAATTGATTGGTAATTCACAATTTCTATTTTTATTCCATCTAGGTCTTTGGGCTTGATTGAGAAGATTTAAAAAGGTGGCATCTCTTTTAGATGTTAATGTTATCACTTTGATCTCGTAGATTCAAAACCAATTTATTTTCATGTAAATCTAATTTAAACTTAATAAAAACAAGACTGTCTTCTATTCTGTATTTATTACAGATTCCACTCATTGGTACATATCCCTCAAAATAGATTTTTTTCTCTTTTTATGCTTTAAATTTGTAATTTGTTCCTAAACTTTACAACATTTTTCCTATTTGCAAATAACCTGTAGAAGCCTGAGGTAACAAGGGATCTTTTACCGTTTTTGCACCCCAAATATTTTATTATTACTAAAACAGGAATTCCTATTACTTGAAAGTACCATTAATAGATAATATGTGTTTCTTTCTCCTATAATGTGAGTGCCATGAGCAGAAGTGTTGTTTGCAGCACTGAGGATAATATTTGTCGAACGGTAAATTCACAATAATGGATTTTAAATGAGGAGGTGTTTCTTCTCTTACAGGCCATAAAGACTACATTTCTTCCTTTATTCTCTTTTTCCCTCCCTCCCTTCTTCCCTCTATGCTCCTTGTACTCACAGAGGAACATTTTGTTGCCCCTCTCTCCTGAGCCCTGCTGGGTGAGAGCTGTAACAGGTCAGTAAGCTATGTCCCACTTGATGCTGTCTCACAGTGCAGGGGGGAGGCTGGAGGTCAGCGCATTCCTTCTAGACTTTATGTAGATGAGGTCTTTTGTCTCACTGTCCACCATCACCCCCAGAGATTTGAGATTGGACTGATGGGTGATATTCATAAGATGCTCCCACAATCTGGAGTTTTGCTCCACAGATTTTGTCCTCAAGTAAAGGGTTCTTTCACTAAAGGGTCCTTTCACTAAAGGGTCCTGCTAGTTCCTAATTAGCAGAAAAATAATGGATTTTCTCTGTTACATATAATTTTGTTAAACCTTTGGCACTTCATTGTAACATAACGTCTTATTTAGCAAAATATATGACAAAATTACATATTCGTTTATTTCAAGTGGAATATATTCATGTTTCATGGTATTATTCAAAGAATTTTGTTGTGGACGTGTTGGCAAGGCATATGAGTTAGCATTATGTTTTGAATCTATTGGAGTACCTATTCCAATGATTTGCACATAGCAGCAGTTAAATTAATAAGAAAGTGAATATGGAAATAAAATAGTCAATTATAATACAATGCAATAAATGGAATAATCATATCCCTGTGGGCTGATTTACCAGAAGTGCAGGAAAGGTGGATTCAGGACACAGTATCATGTTCAGATCATCTGAACATCCAGAGACTGCTGTGCTTTTTATAAAGTCTGTGCTTTCCCCAACATACTAGAAGAGGAGAGGAGTTAGAATAGCCAGAGCCTGAGAAAACCCATGTCCTATGAAGGAAAGGGCCTCCCGAGCTGTCAAATGGGGATATTGCTAGAGGGGACCTGAGATGACTCCTCTACTCACTGTGTCTTCAGAATAGGAGTTCGGGGGCCGGCCCCATGGTTTACCTGCTAAGTGCACAGGTTCCACTACTGGAGGCCTGGGTTCGGATCCCGGGCGCACACCGACACACCGCTTGTCCGGCCATGCTGAGGCTGCATCCCACATACAGCAACTAAGAAGGATGTGCAACTATGACATACAACTATCTACTGGGGCCTTGGGCAGAAAAAGGGGAAAAAAGGAGGAGGATTGGCAATATATGTTAGCTCAGGGCAGACCTTCCTCACAAAAAAAAAAGAAGAAGAATTTAAGAATAGGAGTTCACACGACTGCTAGCAAAGATATGTGACAGGTACTTAAAAGCTGAGAAAGGTTGCAAGGAAGAATGAATACGAATGAAAAGGCAGAGCCTTGAAACTGATCAGAAGCCAAAGAGCCATAGGACATAAATTCTTTTCTGTCCACTTTCGGTCGCCATTCCCTTTTGACTATCTGGCATCTTCTTTCTTTTTTTAAAAATTTATTCTATACATTTAAATTTTTAAAAAATCAGTTCACCCATTGCTCCCACCCCTAACTCCCTGCCTCTGGCATCCACCAATCAGTTATCTGTATCTATGAGCTCATTTGTGTGTGAGTGGGTGGGTGTGTGTTTAGATTCCACATATAAGAGAGATCATATAATATTCATTTTTCTCTGTCTGATTTATTTCTCGTAGCACAATACCCTTAAGGTCTATCCATGTTGTCACAAATGACAAGATTGTATTCTTTTTTATGGCTGAATAATATTCCATTATATTATTATACTACAATTTCTGTATCCATTTATCCCTTGGTGTACACTTAGTTTGTTTCCATATCTTGGCTATTGTAAATAATGCTGTTGTGAACATGGGGGTGCATATATCTTTTCGAGTTTTCATTTTCTTTGGACAAATACTGAGACGTGGAATTGCTGGATCATGTGGTAGTTCTATTTTTAATTTTTCGAGGAACCTCCATACTGTTTTCCATAGTGGCTGCATCAATTTACATTCCCATAAACTGTGCACAAGGTTTCTCAACATCCTTGCCCACAGTCATTATTTTTTCTCTTTTTGATAAAAGCCATTCTAACAGGTGTGAAGTGATATCTCATTGTGGTTTTGATTTGCATTTCCCTGATGATTAAAGATGTTGAACATCTTTTCATGTACCTATCGGCCATCTATATCTTCTTTGGGAAAATGTCTATTCAGATCTTCTGCTCATTTTTTAATTGGATTTTTTGGTTTTTTGTTATTGAGTTGTATGAGTTCTTTAAATATTTTGACTATTATTCCCTTATCAGATATATAATTTGCAAATATCTTCTCCCATTCAGTAGTTTGCCTTTTCATTTTGTTGGTGGTTTATTTTGCTGTACAGAAGGCTTATAGCTTGATGTAGTCCCACTTGTTTATTTTTGCTTTTGTTGCTTTTGCTTTTGGTGTCAGATTCAAAAAATCATCACCAGGACCTATATCAAGGAGCTTACCGCATATCTTTTCTTCTATAAGTTTTATGGTTTCAGGTCTTATATTCAAGTTTTTAATCCATTTTGAGTTAATTTTTGTGTATGACATAAGATAGTGGTCCAATTTCATTCTTTTGCATGTGGCTTTCCAATTTTCCCAACACCATTTATTGAAGGTTGTCCTTTCCCCATTGAAAATTCTTGGCTCATTTTGTTGTAAAAATTGATCATATATGCATGGATTTATTTCTGGGTTTTCTCTTCTGTTCCATTGATCTATGTGTCTATTTTTATATCATTACCATATTGTTTTAATTACTGTGGTTTTATAATACAGTTTGAATTGATGAAGCATGACGCCTCTAGCTTTGTTCTTCTTTCTCAAAATTGCTTTGGCTATTCAGGATCTTCTGTGGTTCCATAAGAATTTTAGGATTGTTTGTTCAATTTATGTGAAAAAATGTCATTGGAGTTTTGATAGGGATTGTATTGAAGGTGTAAATTGCTTTGGGTAGTATGGTCATTTTAAAAATATTAATTCTTCCAATTCATGAGCACAGAATATCTTTCCATTTACTTGTATCTTTTTCAATTTCTTTCATTAACGTCTTATATTTTTCAATATACAGGTCTTTCACTTCCTTGGTTAAATTGATTCCTGGTATTTTATTCTTTTTGGTGCAATTGTAAATGGGATTGTTATCTTAATTTTTCATTCTGATAGCTCCTCATTAGTGTATAGAAATGCAACAGATTTTTGTATATTAATTTTGTACCCTGCAACTTTACTGAATTCATTTATTAGTTCTACCACTTTTTTGATGGAGTCTTTAGAGTTTTCTATGCATCACTTAATGATGGGGATACACTCTGAGAAATGCATTTTTAGGCAATTTCATCATTGTGTGTACATAATAGAGTATACTTACACAAACCTTGATGGTATAGCCTACTACACACCTAGGCTATATGGTACTAATCTCATGGGACCATCATTGTATATGCAGTCCATCATTGACCAAAATGTCATTATGTGGCACATGACTGTATAATATTATGTCATCTGCAAATAGTGACAGTTTTACTTCTTCCTGTCTAATTTGGATTTCTTTTATTTCTTTTTCTTGACTAATTGCTCTAAGTAGGATTTCCAATACTATGTTGAGTAAAAGTGGTAAGAGTAGGGCATCCTTTTCTTCTTCCTGAACGCTTTTCACCATTGAGTACGATGTTAGCTGTGGGCTTGTCATATATGGCCTTTATTATGTTGAGATATGTTCCCTCTATACCTGCTTTGTTGAGAGTTTTTATCATAAAGGGATGTTGAATTTTGTCAAGTGCTTTTTCCTGATCTATTGAGATGGTCATATGATTTTTATCCTTCATTTTGTTAATGTAGATATCACATTGATTGATTTGTGGATGTTGAACATCTTTGCATCCCTGAAATAAATCCCACTTGATCATGGTGTATGATTCTTTTCATGTATTGTTAAATTCAGTTTGCTAATATTTTGTTGAACATCTTTGCATTTATGTTTGTCAGGGATATTGGTTTGCAATTGTCTTTTCCTGTGGCATCTTTGTCTGATTTTGGCATCATGGTAATGCTGACCTCATAAAATGAGTTTGGAAGAGTTCCCTCCTCTTCAACTTTTTGGAAGAGTTTGAGAAGGCTTGACATTAATTCTTCTTTGAATGTTTCATAGAATTAATCAGTGAAGCCGTCTGGTCCTGGACTTTCGTTTGTTGGGAGGTTTTTGATTACTGATTCAATCTTCTCACTAGTAATTGGTCTGTTCAGATTTTCTATTTCATCACGATTCAGTCTTGGCAGGTTATATTTCTCTAAGAATTTACCCATTTCTTCTAGATTGTCCAATTCATTGGCATATACTTGTTCAGAGTAATCTCTTATGATCCTTTGTATTTCTGTGGTATCAGTTGTAACATCTCCTCTTCCATTTTTTATCTTATTTATTTGACTCCTCTTTCTTATTTTCTTTGTGAGTCTAGCTAAAGGTTTGTCAATTTTGTTTATCTTTTCAAAGAACAAGCTCTTAGTTTTATCGATCTTTTCTGCTGTCTTTTTAATCGCTATTTCACAGATTTCTGCACTAATATTAGTTATTTCCTTCCATATACTGACATTGACCTTCATTTGTTCTTCTTTTTCTAGTTCCTTGAGGCATAAAGTTAGGTTCTTTATTTGAGACTTTTCTTGTTTCTCAAGGTAGGCATTTTTCACTATGAACTTCCCTCTTGGAACTTCTTTTCTGCATCTCATAAATTTTGATATGTTACATTACCATTTTTGTTTGTCTCAAGGTACTGTTTATTTCTTCTTTGACCCATTGGTTGTTCAGTAGCATGTTGTTTAATCTCCACAAATTTGCAAATTTTCCTGTTATTTTCATGTAATTGATTTCTAATTTCATATCATTGTGGTCAGAAAAGATGCTCAATGTGATTTCAATCCTCAAATTTATTTAGACTTGTTTTGCAGCCAAACATATGATATCTTGAAAATAGTCCATGCACACTTAAGAAGAATGTGAATTTTGTTGCTTTTGGATGGAAAGTCCTATAAACATCTCTTAAGTCCATTTGGTCTAACTTGTCACTTAAGGCCAATGTTTCCTTGCTGACTTTCTATCTGGATGATCTAGTCATTGATATAAGTGGGATATTAAAGTCCCATACTATTATTGTATTGCTGTATATTTCTCTCTTTAAGTATGCTAATATTTGCTTTATATATTTAGGTGTTCCTATATTGGGTGTACAAACATTTATGAACGTTATACCCTCTTGTTGGATTGACCCCTTTATCATTATATAACACCCTTCTTTGTCTTTTATTGCAGTCTTTGTTTTAAAGTCTGTTTTGTCTGATATAAGTATAGCTACCTCAGCTTTCTTTTGGTTTCTATTTGCATAGAATATCTTTTTATATCCCTTCAATTTCACTCTTTATGTGCCCTTACATCTAAAGAGAGTCTCTTGTAGGCAGCATATAGATGGGTCTTGTTTTTTTTTTTTTCTATTGAGTCACTCTGTATCTTTTGATTGGAGAATTTAGTCTGTTTACATTTAAAGTAATTATTGATATGTATGTGCTTATTTCCATTTTGTTAATTGTTTTCTAGCTGCTTTCGTAACTCCTTTCTCTTCCTTTCTTCTTCTCTTGCTCACTTCCTTTGTGGTTTGATAACTTTCCTTAGTGGTATGCTTATATTCTTTTTATCTTTTGTCTATTTACTATAGGTTTTTGCTTTGTGGTTACCATGTGGCTTACATATAACAACTTATATCTATAAGAGTTGAAGTTGATAATTTAAGTTTGATTCCGTTCTAAAGCTCAACATTTTTACTCTCCCTCCATGTTTTATGTTTTTCATGTCACATTTTATGTCTTTTTATCTTGCATACCCCTTAACTAATTATTGTAATGTTATTTTTTGTTACTTTTGTTACATAGTTACTTTTGTATTTTAACTTTCATGCTAGCCACTATCTTTACTATATTTTTCCCTTCCCAGTGAGATTTATTCTTTCAGTTGGGTGTTTTTACTGGTTAGTGCTTTTTCTTTTCAGGTTAAAGAAGTCCCTCTAACATTTCTTATAAGGCTGGTTTAGTGGTGATGAACTCCTTTAGCTTTTGCTTGCCTGGAAAACTCTTTATCTCCCCTTCAATTATTAATGATAACTTTGCCAAACAGAGTATTCTTGGTCAGGGTTTTTTTTTCTTTCAGCACTTTGAATACTTCATGCCACTCCCTTCTGGACTTCAAAGTCTCTTCTGAAAAATCTGCTGATTTTCTTATGGGGCTTCTCTTGTAAGTTGTTTTTCTCTTGCTACTTTTAAGGTTTTCTCCTTGCCTTTAACTTTTGAAATTTCAATTATAATGTGTCTTGGTGTGGATCTCTTTGGGTTCCTCTTATTTGGAACTCTCTTAGCTTCCCGAATCTGGGTATCTGTTTTCTTCCCCAGGTTAGGAAAGTTTTCAGTCATTATTTCTTCAAATAAGATTTTTGCCCTTTTCTCTCTCTTCTCCTTCTGGTAGCCCTAAAATGTAGATGTTAGTCCATTTGATGTTGTCCCATAGATCCCTTAAGCTATCTTCACTTTTTTTCATTCTTTTTTCTTTTTGCAACTCTGATTGAGTGAGTTCCACTGCCTTGTCTTTGAGTTGACTAATCCTTTCTTTTGCTTAATCTAGTCTGCTGTCGAACCCCTCTAGTGTATTTTGCAATTCAGTTATTGCATTCTTCAGCTCTGTGACTTCTATTGGTACTGTCTTATATTTTTCATCTCTTTGCTGAAGTTCTCACTGTGTTCTTCTATTCTTCTTCCCAGTTTGGTCAGCATCTTTATGACCATTACTTTGAACTATTTATCAGGTAAATTATTTAACTCCATTTCATTTAGCTTATTTTTTTCCTGATGTTTTATTTTGTTCTTTGATTTGGAACATATATCTTTTTCTTCATTTCTCTTGACTCTCTGTTTTGGTTTCTATACAGTAGATGAAACAACCACTTCTCCCATTCTCCTAAAGGGGAAGATCTCAGCACCTAGATTCAGGCTGACTGGAAGCCAGACCCTCAGGCAGCAGCTTTTAGAAGTATGCAAATATATACAGTCCCGTGGACCTATACAAGCATAGGCCTCACTGGCCACCAGAGCCAGGTTATCTGAAGGTGTCCCCTGGGTGGCAGTCACAAAAATTTGGGCTCAAAACAAGTGTACAAGCTCTTTTATAGGAGATACCAGTGAGCTGGAGTAAGGCAAAGGGAGAGCACCAAGATGGCATCCACAGCCTGACGTTCCTTGAGAACAGCACTGTAGGCCACTAGATGTATGCAAAACCTGAAGCCTACTCCCTGAAGCTGAAGAGGCTTCCTTCACAAAAAGACCGTGTAGTGTGCCTCAGTCCACTGTCTGTGCAGTGTCCTGGGGGTGGTGGCATGCCACAAACCATCTGTCCGATTGGCATAGTCCCATGGGACACAGGAATGAAAGCCCCCTGGCCACCAGAACCAGGCAATCAAGGGGCAACCCTGGGTGGTAGCTGCAAAACCCAGAAAACTAGACATAAAAACCAAGACACCAGACAAGTGCAAAGCTCCCCTCCAGGAGTCACTGGCACTCTGGAGCATGGCAGAGGGTCAGTGCAAAGATAGCCCATGCCCTTCGAGGTCTCAGAAAAAGCTTACAGTCAGTGCCTAGATGTGTGTTTAACACAGAAGCCTACCCCTCAGGCCACAATCATAATCATTAACTAATAGGCCTCCTTCACAGAAAGCTATCTTCTGGGTTTGTTGCCTCTTGCTTTGTCCTGGGAGTGGAAGCTGTTTAAGAACTATTTCTCCATTGGTTACAGTTCCATGGGACCCAAAATTGTAGGCCCCATTGGCCACCAGAGCCAGGTAATGTAGAAGTGTCCCTTGGCAGAAGCTGAAAAAATTGGGGTGCCAGACAGGGGTATGAGAACCCTTCTGGGTGACACCAATTTTTACAGTCTCATAGGACCAGGAACACAAGCTACCCTGGGATCTAGAGCCAGGCAATCAAGAGGCATTCTCTGGGTGGCAGCTGTAAACATCAGGGCACCAGATGCATGTAAAAGCTCCCTTCTGGGAGATGCTGGTGCTCTGGAGCACAGTAAAGGGAGAGTACAAAGATGGTGCACACCAGCCTCTGTCCTGGAGAGGGTTCCAGCAGGCTCCTAGATGTTTGTGTTAAAATAGACGTCTGTCCCTCAGGCTGACACTTTAATATAAGCAGGTGAGCCTCCTTCACTTTAAGTCTGGGTGCAATTGGCTGCCTCTGAGCTGGGTCCTGGGGCAGATGAGTCCAAGCATGTGAGCCCTTTAAGAGCTGTTTCTCAGGGGCCGGCCCAGTGGCGCAAACAGCTAAGTGCACACATTCCACTGCAGTGGCCTGGGGTTCGCTGGTTCAGATCCCGGGCACGCACCCACGCACCGCTTGGCAAGCCATGCTGTGGTGGCATCCCATATAAAGTAGAGGAAGATGGGCACAGATGTTAGCCCGGGGCCAGTCTTCCTCAGCAAAAAAAAAAAAGAGGAGGATTGGCAGATGTTAGCTCAGGGCCGATCTTCCTCACAAAAAGAAAAAAGAACTGTTTCTCAGATCACTACAACTTGTGGGTCGTGGGACGCAAGCTTCATTGGTTTTCAGAGTTAGAGGTTTTGGGAGATTGTCTCTCAAGTGCATGTCCTAAAAGTTGGGGTGCCCAATGTGGGGTTTGAAATCTTTGCACCTCAGGAAGAAACTTGGGTTTTAAGGTCTGTCCCAGTTGTGCATCATGAACTGAGGGAGGGTTTTATGGTGACATTGTGTCCTACCTTCTCCTACCTGCTTTGATATGGATTTTTTCTGATTTGCCTGATGTATAGTTGTCACTCAGCCAGGCTTTAGGTTTTTTAAAGAGGAAATTGTTCCATATATAGCTATAGATTCCATGTGTCTGTGGGAGAAGGTGAGTTCAGGATCTTCTTATATTGCCATCTTGAACCCAGCTCTCTGGCATCTTTTTTCTACTACCTTTCAGTTGCTACTGTTTTTGTTTTGTTTTGTTTTGTTTTTTGTGAGGGAGATCGGCCCTGAGCTAACATCTGCCAATCCACCTCTTTTTGCTGAGGAAGACTGGCTCTGGATGATGATGCTCAGGGCAAGTTATCCCAGGAAGCACCACTTTGGTGTGAGGATTATTTTGAGCTGAAGACAAAGACTCAGAAAACTCAGGGAGAATATTTGAGTTTCCCCTCCCAAACTGCCTAAAGAATTTAAAATAAAAGATCTGTTTCAGGAAGCAGTTATTATCATGATGGCTGTAATGATAATGTAAAATAGATGTTACAATAGGAAAGTCACCAAGCCCCTTTTATCAAAAACTCTATCTCTCCCTGGCCACATTCTCTATAGATGGCCCTGAAAAGAAGCGTCAGACAAACATTTGCATTTCTATCTCCATGTGAATTGTCTTCTTCCCCTCTGGAGTCCCAGACCACTACCCACCCCCAACACCTTCCTCGTCTTTAGCTACAATACTTAAGCAAGCAGCTTAGACAGAGAGAAGAGCTGCTCATTTCTGAGTTTCTCCCGTGTATACATGTTATTAAACTTGGTATTATTTTCTCCTGCTAACCTGTCTTGTTAATTATTTGGCCAGCCATAAGAACCTTAAGGGAAGGGGCAGAGGGGGATTCTCCCTCTTCCCCCAACAGTTTTGGTGCAGTCAGCAGGATCCCCACTGGCTGGCAAGTTGTCTTCTCTGGCCAGAAGAACTGCATTCTCCCTGGACTACTGCAGAGGATGAGATACGGGACCGCCTGACGATAGCCGGCAAAAGGTAAGACTTCTTACCATGTCACCCTCTCGGAATCTCTATCTGCGGAGTCCAGTGGAAGGAAGTGGTGAGAATTTTTTCTCTTTCTAAATTTAGATTGGCAGGAGAAAATATTTGGGAAACTAGTTTCTTGTTCTTTTAGTGACTCTGGTAAATTTGGTAGAGTACTCTTGGTTTTGATCTTGATCCCTTTTCCTCCCAGAGATAGTCTCTGTTTTTCTCTTTTGACTCTGTCTTTTGTGTTATGTGTCATAAGAAGGAAATACCATAGGATAGGATGCAGGCATAGGCCCTATAAGCCTGCTGTCTGGGCTGGCCCCACAGACTGGTGAGTTTGCGGGTCTCACCAGACGGGCATCTATTTAGACAAACTTTGCTGTGGGTTAATATGCACAGAAGTGAAGCCCATTGCCAAGGACATCTTGGAAGCCAAAAAGGCTGCAAATTTGGTGGGCACGGATCGAGCAGTTAAGAGCCATTAGGGCGCTTGCCACCTTCAGAAGACTCCCGTGAAAGGATAAGTTTGGTCACGGAACGGGGTAGATGACACAGGTCCCCCGCCAACTGCAAGAAAATGTCTGTGCAACGACGAAGTACTCTGTAAAGACACAGTCCCCAACCCTGTGGCCCCTCCCCCCTAGGTATTATTCTGGCTCCAAGAGACCTAAGGCATGGCTAAAGCTGTCATTGTGCATATAAGAAAAAAAACCAGGTGAGATTTTTCCTTCTGTCTCGTTCTGTGTCCTGAGAACTTGGCTTTGTGACCAGTGAGAATATTCTCCTTGGTCTCCACCATAGGGAAGGTGCATTTACTGGGGTGCCTCTTGGTGGCCAGTCGAGTAGACTGGGGTTCTGAACTGTCTCTTTGTCCAGTGGGCCAAGCTCTCAGGGGAGGTTGTCATAAAGGGCCCAGTCCATAAGGGCTTTTGTCGTCTTAACCTTCGTTGCTTATTAGTGCTGGAAAAATTCCATTCTAGTAGCTCCTGCCCGGTGTCACAGATTAGCGGGTCTGTGACTGGAGGCATCCTACACTATTGTGGGAGACCGGAGACACCATTTTCACTACACCATCCTTACCGCCTGTACAATGAAGGTATTTACTGTCTCTGAATATCTTTGGGAATGAATTCTGTGGATCATGGGGGCTACATCATCTGCGCCCTCACCAGGGACACCTCTTGCATCCATGGTAAAGATTTATTCTAAGTGTAGAAAGTTACCTCTGGGTCTTTCCTTAAAAAAGCTTATTAGATTGAGTCACTATTGGAATAAATATACAAATGAAGATCCCACATGTCAATGGCCAGACTATGGATCCTTTGAATTGGAAAAACTTCTATATTTGAAAAATATTTTAGAGAGCTCTCATCCCAAGCAGCTGCCTTATTGGTATTTATGGGAAGATCAAATTGAAAAAAAAAAAAAAACAAAAATATAACGGCTAGCCTTAGGGAATCTCTTAATAAAATGAAAGAACAAAAGTCAGAGTTAGAACAAAGATTGAAAAGCAAATTTACTGAAAATTCCCTTTCTCCTCCTTCCTACACCCCCTTATATCCCCAACTCCCTGTCCCTGACTCCCCAGAAGATCTTTTGGATCTCTGGGCCCTTGGTCCAAACCCTCCCCCTCAAGACTTAGCTCCTCAGCCACCTCCTCAGCCAGTTCCCTTAGGTCCCAGAATTCCAACTTCTCCGAAGGGCATTCAGCTGCCTGTTTTAACTTCTCTCACTGTTGAAGACTTACAGGGGGTGCTTAGTCCTGACCTCCAAATGAGGGGTATACAGGTTACTTGTGTAAATGCTGAAAACCAAGAAATAAATTTAGTAGAAACACCCAGGAAGGGCAGGAAGGTTCGTTTCACTGTGTCTTACAACTCCTCCTACTTTCCAGGGCTCTGTAATCAGGCTCTGTCAGCTTCAGACATTCCTATGCAGTGTCCATTGCGGATGTATCCTGGACCTCCGTTGCAGAGAATTCATGTCCCCTGGACAGCAGCTGATCTATTAAATTATAAAACTCTCCTGCCTTCATTATCAGAAGACCATACTAAATTTAGAGAGGAATTAGAAAGATTAGTGGCTATTCATAACCTCACCCACCGAGACCTTGACTGGCTGCTAAGGGGCGTTCTTCCAGCCCATGACTACACTGTAGTTATCAGACAGGCCAGATGACCCCCTGGAGAAAACCCCCCTCATAGAGGAAATAGATGGCCAGACCCTCTCCCAGGACCTCCTGCAAATGACCAAGAAGTGGCACAGCTATAGGATGATATTCAAGGTTTAGCAGGAGCAATTCTAGAGGCGTTTCCTCCTAAAGTTAATTGGTCAAAAATTGAATTATGCACTCAGAACCAGGGGGAACATCCTAAAGCTTTTGTTGAACGGTTTATTCAGACTTTCCAAAGACATACTGCATTGAATCTGGAAGTCCCAGAGGATAGGAATCTCCTAATTTCTGCTGTAGTTGGAAATTTTCTTCCTGATATAAAGAAACAAATTCAAAACAGTGTGGTTGGTTGGGCAGGGCAGCCATTAAGTGTAATAATGGAGGCTGCTACACAATTCTTTGAAAATTGTCAGCAGGAAAGCAAAAGGAAAAGAGAACTAAAGACAACTCTTCTTGCTTTGCAAGTTGAATCTTTTGGAAAACAAAAATTGAACCCTGAAAGTAAACTAAAGCACACTCAGAGGTCTCCCTATTTGCCTTCGGACAATAGTAGGTATTGCAAGAGACCAGGGCATTGGAAAAGGGCATGTCCTGCTCTTAAGAGAAGGGAAAGTTTAAAAAATGTTCCTGCTTGGCCTGAGACCCCCAAAAGGCTGCTTTTTCTCCACCTGAGGGACATTTCTCCCTCAAATGATGGGGTCAGCCAATCCTCAGTCACACCCGTGAGCCTACAGTTAAACTAAAAATAGAGGATCGGGAACTGGATTTCCTAATTGACACTGGTGCGACATTCTCTACTATCCGTTCGAAGGATATATCTCTACCTGTTACCTCTGATTCTATTCAAGCTGTTGGACTCTCTGGACAGCCTATTTCACTGCCCTTATCTAATCCCACTCCAATATCTTTAGGCCCCCTTAACACTCATCATGCTTTTTTAGTCTCTGACTGTTCACCAGCAAACCTCTTTGGCAGAGATTTGTTATGTAAATTCAATGCCACTATAAATTGTAATGAAAAAGGTGTTTTTATCTCCTTGCCTTCTGACCAAGTCCCAAGTCTCCTACTTTCCATGATGGAAACTCATCCTGATTTAAATCCTTCTGAGGAGGATGAGTCTTTAAAGGATGTCCCAATTAGCCTCTGGGCTACACATGCAAATGAGGTAGGATTGTTGCTTAGTGCTGAACCCATGCATGTTACTTGGGAAAAAAATAAACCATTTCCATCAGTAGCCCAATACCCGCTCTCTAGAGATACCGAGCGAGGAATTGAACCCATAATAGACTCCCTTTTGCAACAGAGTGTACCAGTTTTTACTTCCTCCTCCTGTAACACTCCAACCTTGCCAGTAAGAAAGGAAGGCAAATTTGACTCAGACGGGAACCAAATCTACAGATTCGTACAAGAACTCAGAGCCATAAACTCTTTTGTAATTCCTCAGCATCTTGTGGTCCCTAATCCAGCTGTCATCCTGATCTCAATACCTGTTGATGCAGTCTGGTTTACAGTAGTTGACCTCTGCTCAGCTTTATTTTCAATCCCATGTCACCCTGACTCACAATTTCTTTTCGCATTTACATTAAAAGGAGACAATTAACATGGACTGGACTACCTCAGGGATATTGTGAGTCCCCCTCAATATTTTCCCAGGTCCTTAAAGCTGACCTGGATTCTGTAGTCTTTACTCAAGGCTCCACTCTTGTTCAATATGTTGATGACCTTTTACTCTGTAATCCAACTAAGCAGGGGGCTCTTACAGATTCTCTCAATCTCCTGAAAGCCCTAGCCGAACGAGGCCATAAAGCCTCCAGATCTAAACTTCAGTGGCTGCAAATGACTGTTACCTACTTAGGGCATGAGATATCTCAAGGCATTCAAAAGCTAACCCCCAAATGCCTTGAGTCAATTTTATCCATCCCTCTCCCCAAAACAAAGAAACAGCTACATAAATTTCTAGGAGCTGCTGGTTACTGCCGCCAATGGATTCCCAATTTTGCAGCCTTTACTAAACCTCTGTATTCTCTTCTCCCAGATATCGCCCCAGAGTCTATTTCCTGGCCCTCAGAGGCATTAAACTACTTTGAGGCCTTAAAAATAGCTTTGTCCACGCCTCTGGCTCTTGGCTTACCTAATTTTGACAAGCCTTTTCATCTATACTGTCATGAAAATAATGGAATTGCTGCAGGTATTCTAGGACAATCTTTTGCCTCTCAAATACGTCCTATAGTGTATTTCTCATGCCAACTAGACCCTGTGGCATCAGGTATGCCCCCATGCTTACATGTGGTGGCTGCAGCTGCCACCGTGATTAATAAAGCTAGTACTCTTACATTAGGCTCTCCCGTTCACCTCTATGTTCCACATTCTGCCTCAGTTATTTTGCAAGTTCATAGGACACAACACCTCTCTACACGGCGACAGACCACCTATGAGCAGCCTCTTTTGACTAACCCTTCCATCATCTTACATCATTGCAACACTTTAGATCCAGCTACTTTACTACCCCTTCCTGATGATGGAGAGCCCCACTCCATTCCACATGATTGCCTTGCAACTATAGAAATGGTCTCAAAGCCACAAGAGGATCTCTCAGACATCCCTTTAGACAATCCAGACTTACTTCTATTTTGTGATGGCTCCTGTAAATGAAATTCCCAGGGAAGCATAATAACTGGTTATGCCATAGTTTCCCCACATGAAACTCTTGAAGCTTATTCTTTGCCCACCATAAAATCAGCCCAAGCTGCTGAACTCATAGCTCTTACTAGGGCCTGCACATTAGTAAAAGGAAAAACTTCCACTATTTACCCAGACTCCAAATATGCTTTTGGAGTCTGCCATGCTGTTGGCACAATTTGGAAATCCCGTGGATTCTTAACTTCTGCAAGAACTCCTATTGCTAGTGGACACTTAATTGCAGCCTTATTACAAGCTATTCACCTTCCTTCTAAAATTGTCCTTGTTCATTGTTCAGCCCATACTAAGGAGACTGATGTCATATCTTTAGGAAATGACAGGGCTGACAGAGCTGCTAAACATGCAGCTCACTATGGACCCACTTATCCTTTTCCACCCAATTTTTAAAGCTGCCTTTATCCCTGACTGATGTTATTAACTATCAGGCAAATGCCCCACAATCTGAAAAAGACAATTGGATACCAAAAGGTGCCAAACAATTATCAGATGGATTATACATTGGGTCAAATGGACATCCAGTAGCTCCGTTTCTTTTGACTTTTTGGCTTGCACTTATCTCCCACCAAATGGGACATATGTGCAAACGGGGGATAGTTAAGGAACTAAAAGACAATTGGTTTTGCCCTGGCATCCATAAAATTTCTGACCAAATTACCTCCCAGTGCAAAACTTACAAATCTTACCAAGTTTCTGGAAGAAATCGGTGTGCCCCAGGAAGTCTTCCCAAGCCCACGCTGCCGTTTGCGGCAGTCCAAATGGATTTTATAGACTTGCCCTCAGCTTTAGGTTACTTTCACTGTTTGGTTATTGTCTGCATGTTTAGTGGATGGACTGAATGCTATCTGACCAGACATGCAGTTGCCACAAGAGTGGTAAAGAAATTAATAACTGAAGTTATTCCTCACTTTGGCGTTCCTTTATGGATTGAATCAGATCAAGGAACTCATTTTACAGCAGAGATAAACCATTTGCTTGCAAAAACTCTGGGGTACTCATTAAAATTTCATACATCATATCACCCTCAGTCATCAGGGCAAGTGGAACATAAAAATCTAGATATAGAAAGAACTCTAGGAAAAGTCTGTCAAGAAACTGGACTTAAATGGCCAGAAGCTCTGCCCTTGGCCCTTATGAAGATTCAAAATACTCCAAATAGAAGGCATGGATTGACTCCTTTTGAAATAGTTTTTGGACATCCGATGCCTACTGACGTCTCTAAACCTTCAATTCCTGGATTAAGTGAATATTATGGGAACTTAAGTGAACAATTTGATGCTATGACTAGTTATATACAAAAATTAACTAGTATACTTGAAGCATATCGTCAACAGGTAAAAGAAGCGTGACCCCCACCTTCTGGCAAGACTTGCCATCCCTTTCGACCAGGAGACCGGGTGTACATCAAGGTCTTTAGGAGAAAACACGCACTGTCACCTCACTGGGAAGGACCTTATGAAGTCTTACTGACAACCTGCACTGCCATCAAAATAAAGCAAAAATCTTCCTGGATCCATGCAACCCACGCCAAAATAGACCAAGAACATCACTCTCAAGACAACTGGGAGATAATCCCCACAGATGACCTTAAACTAAGGATTTCGAGGGCCAAAACCCAGGCCCCAGAAGCAGCCGACATCATGAAGTAGACAGCTTTTCCCAAGATCACGGATCAAGAAAACCTACTTTGACCCGTTTTCTCCCCCTTGCTTTAAAACTCCCTATACATATACACACTCACACGCACACACAAACTATTAATGGATATATATTTTTTTTTAAATCATTTTTTAGAAAGCTGACTGGAGAGTGCTGGTCTCTATCTGTCCCTCTTGCCCTCTTTAAGTCTCCGCTATGGGCTCTTTTCCAATCTGTGTCTTGCTTTTACTAACCCTCTCCTTTTCAACAAGTCGGGCACGGACCAAACACTTATGCCAGTTTACCAAGCCCTAGCCACTCTAACTAATCAATCTGACTGTTGGTTATGTCAACAGCTAGATAGCACAAAAGAACCTGAACTAGTCTTTGTTTCTGCTGATGTGAACACCTGGTGGACTAAGCACGGAAAATGGATGAATAACAGAGTATGGTATCCACAACAAGGGAAACTTCACTCTGCCTCTTCTCCTGGTGAGTCACTTCAGCCCCAGGAAGACTCCTTAGAAGCTCAAGGACTGGCTCTTGCCCAAGTACAGGCAATAGGTGAAACTTTTTCCCTCTGCATTGAAAGTAAACATGACGCTGGACCTTTCCTGGGTGACATACCAAGAAAATATTGCAGCCAAACTCTGTGGTTTGATCCCACAGGTGGCATCTTCAGAACTCTCAAGGAAATTGTAAGTGACTCTATCACTACTCCCTCTGGCACAAACATTTGCCAAATCACCAAGTGCTCTGGATGGCTTACCAGCCAGCCGTCTACAACTTGGGGTATCGCAGTTGTCTGCATGGTTAAGCTGCCCAATGACACAGACTATATATGGGTGGATCAAAAATCTGGACTCACCTGGTCAGGTGACAAGACCAGGCTTTATAGCTGCCAAAATCAGACTGCAGACCTCTGTGGGAGATCAAGATTTGGCCATCCTAAAATATATCTCTTTACCTTGATTGTTTTCTCTGAGGGACATTTGATCTCCCCTACTAACTGCCTAAAGAATTTGACATGGTGGCTCCTTCGTGGAACAGATCTATCATGATGGCTGTAAAGATAATGTAGGATAGAGGTTACAATAGAAAAGGCACCAACAAGCCCATCTTATCGGAAGTTCTGTCTCTCTGGCCACATTCTCTGGATGGCCCTGCAAGGAGTTGCCAGACAATCATTTACATTTATAAGGGAAATCTCCATTTGTAAAGGTATTTCCCTCTCTGTTTTGGGAAGAGGGGGGGATGGCCTCATTTCTAGAGGCTTATCAATGTGAAAGGTGAGGCCTTAAATCTGCATAATAACCTTACTCTTGTTTACTGTGCTTTAGTGGTAATCTCCTGTAACTGACTCCCCCCACCCCCAACATCCTCCTTTGTCGTTGGCTGAACATGATATTTAAGACAAGAATTTCTGCTATTGTGTTGAGAAACGCAGTGTCCCTGCTTTCTACCATGTATACATGTTATTAAACTTGGTATTATTTTCTCCTGCTAACCTGTCTTGTTAATTATTTGGCCAGCCATAAGAACCTTAAGGAGAAGGGCAGAGGGAGATTCTCCCTCTTCCCCCGACACCTCCTGTACCAGCTATTCCGCAATCTGTTCTGTTCTCACAAACTGACAGGAGCTTATGGGAAATGGAGATGTTTAGGTAGTAACAGTGCAAGCAGCACAAATCATGAAATAGTCCAGATACTTGGAACTACAGACTCAATTCTAACCTTGTCTTTAAACTACACTGGTCTTTTCATTTTATGTGGCAACAAAGTATATAAAGGATTCCCACCTAATTGGTCAGGACGATGTGGACTTGGATACCTGGCTCCTTCTGTCACCAAACACTCCACCTTACATGCCAGCCAAATTACAAACTTGGGTTCACTTGTTCATAAGATTGTACCACATAAACGTGCCAGTCGAGAAATCGTGGAAAATCCACTTGTGTATCACAACTCCAAGTTCTTTTCAGCCTTGAGAGTTTTATTTTCCAGCTTTGGAGATTATGAGTTGGAAAAGGCAATCTTAAATCTCTCTATGGTAATGGAGCAAGAGTTCAACACCACCATGCAAACCTTGAACATACTCCAGTCAGAAATTAACAGCCTAGCATCTGTGGTGCTCCAAAATCGGCGTGCTGTGGATGTACTCACTGCCCAGCAAGGAGGAGCATGTACAATCATTGGCGAAAAATGTTGCTTTTATGTGAATCAAACAGGGCAAGTAGTATCTAACTTACATCTATTAAAAGAGAAGATTAACATTTTGCATCAGATAAATGAAGCTCACACATTTTATTGGACTGACTTATTTCCAGGATTGGGGGACTGGTTTAACGGAGTGTGGGGAAATGTGCTCTGATCTGTTCTTCTCTGCTTGTTCATCCTCAATCTAATCTACGTTCTTTTCTCTCTTTGCAGACTTCTTATCACTCAGATACTAACCTGATTTCTCTCTCCACAGTCACCAGCTCAGCTTTTAATATGTGAAACTTCCAGAGAAGTTTCAGAGGAGGAAACTGATGGTGCTCAGGGCAAGTTACCCCAGGAAGAACCGCTCTGGTATGGGATTATTTTGAGCTGAAGACAAAGACTCAGAAAACTCAGGAAGAATATTTGAGTTTCCCTCCCAAACTGCCTAAAGAATTTAAAACAAAAGATCTGTTTCAGGAAGGAGTTATCATGATGGCTGTAATGATAATGTAAAATAGATGTTACAATAGGAAAGTCACCAAGCCCCTTTTATCAAAAACTCTATCTCTCCCTGGCCACATTCTCTATAGATGGCCCTGAAAAGAAGTGTCAGACAAACATTTGCATTTCTATCTCCATGTGAATTGTCCTCTTCCCCTCTGAAGTCCCAGACCACTACCCACCCCCAACACCTTCCTCGTCTTTAGCTACAATACTTAAGCAAGCAGCTCAGACAGAGGGACGAGCTGCTCATTTCTGAGTTTCTCCCGTGTATACATGTTATTAAACTTGGTATTATTTTCTCCTGCTAACCTGTCTTGTTGATTATTTGGCCAGCCATAAGAACCTTAAGGGAAAGGGCAGAGGGGGATTCTCCCTCTTCCTCCGACATGGGCTAACATCCATGCCTATCTTCCTCCACTTTATATGGGACACCACCACAGCATGGCTTGCCAAGCGGTGTGTCAGCGTGTGCCCAGGATCCGGACCAGCGAACCCCTGGGCCACCGCAGCAGAGCGCACGCACTTAACCACGTGCACCACCTGCGCCACCGGCCGGCCCTCTCAGTCGCTACTGTTTTTATGTCGCCACCATGTCTATACTGAGGAATCTCCTGCGAGTCCATGCTTGGACAAAGAGATGGAAGTGTGGTTTCCTTATGCAGCATAGCCTTAGAATAGATCATTTTCCTGGGGGGGCAAGGTGGATCAGAGGTAGCCTCAGTCATACAAAGTTACTAAACATTGTGTGTTTCTACTCCTTCATATTTTGCATCAAAGCAATTTATTCTTTTTCTTAAAGTTTAATTCTAATGTGATTCACTCATGTCGCACCAACATTTTTAATTTTCTCACAATAATAAGAGAAGAAATCACACCTAAATTTATACGGAAAACATGGATTACAATAGTCCTTAAACTTACAGTACAGTACTCATGCAAACCTAGCCATCATGAAAGGAATTGTCACTTGCATATAATTGTAGGCAGTTTCCTTTTTCTTATCAGTTTTTATCCATTTCACAACCTTGTTATGGTTATAGATAGTGAAAATTGTGGGGTATTTTCCAAATCAAATACTTCTCAATTTTGAGTGTAGGATGGCAATACTTTTTTTCTTCTAGAATTGGAAGGAGTTGAAAGGCTTCCAGCAGATCATCATCTCCAAGTATGTATAGAAACACAAGTTGAGAGTTGAATTCCCTGGGATAAAATCCCAACTTTTCCAGTTGCTAATTGTGTGAAATTGATCAAGTATCTTATTCTCTCTGTGCTTCAGCACTTTCTTTTTTTTTTTTTTGTAAAATGGAAATAACATACTACCCATTTTATAGAATCATTATGAGAATTAAATGACAACACACGTAAAGAATTCTGAGTATTATTTACTGTAGTTAGTGCTCAGTAAATATTGCCATTTTTCATTAATATTTGCCATCCTTCAACAGGTAGAACATTCTCGAGTGATCCTGAGTTTTTCCAGTTGTAGGTAAATATAAATATAAATAGACAACCTCATCAAAAAGTGAGTTAAATGTATCCCTAGAGAAGCAGAGACAAGCTTGGGAGCTCTAAGGTAAGACGACAGAGTAAATGCATTTCATTATTCCTATGGGTAGATGAGCAGGGCAATGGCCAAGAGCAAATCTACATGTATGTATAAATTCCAACTGCCTTTCAAGACCTGAGAAACACTCTTTGTTTGCTGTATTAAGTAGCTTCATGTCATTTAATATATGTATTATTCAGCTTAGACTAAGATGCAGAGTATGCTTCAAAGTGTTCTTATTCAGAGTATACAAGGTTTTTTGTAAAATGTTTAGAGGTTAAAAATCCAAGGAAAAAATTATTTTAGGTGTCAATTTTTTAGGTGTCAATACACTACTGCAATTCACATTGTTCTGGGCTCCTAACCCATCCAATAAGGCAAGAAAATAAAAATTTCAAATACAATACAGAATGAAAAATAAGTAAAATTGTCGTTATTCACAGGTGACATGGTAGCTTACATAGAAAAATACTAAAGATTTTACAAAAAATCAAAAGCTAAGAAATTAACTTATCAAAAATTTAAATTATAATATCAATGTACAAAATCCAATTGTATTTCTGAATACTAAGAATAAATAATTGACATATTTAATTAAAAATTTTCCAATATGGGGCCAGCCCGGTGGTGCAAGCGGTTAAGTGCACACTCTCTGCTGTGGCGGCCTGCGGTTTGCAGGTTCAGATCCCAGACATGCACTGACACACCGCTTGGCAAGCCATGCTGTGGCAGTATCCTATATAAAAGTGGAGGAAGATAGGCACAGATGTTAGCCCAGGGCCAGTCTTCCTCAGCAAAAAAAAAAAAAAAAAAAAAAGACGAGGATTGCCATGGATCTTAGCTCAGGGCTGATCTTCCTCACAAAAAAATAAATAAATAAAAATAATAAAATTTAAAAGAAAAAAATTTTTCCAATAGCCTTACAAACCAAATAAAACAAACAAACAAACAAAAAACCCTAGAGGAAAAAACAAAGAATTGGCAGGGCCAGCCCTGTGGCTTAGCAGTTAAGTGTGCGCGCTCCACTACTGGCTGCCCAGGTTTGGATTCCCGGTGTGCACCGACGCACATTTTGTCCGGCCATGCTGAGGCCATGTCCCACATATGGCAACTAGAAGGATCTGCAACTATGACATACAACTATCTACTGGAGCTTTGGAGAGAAAAAGGAGGAGGACTGGCAATAGATGTTAGCTCAGGGCCAGTCTTCCTCACACAAAAAAAAACACCCACAGACCAACAACGGAATCCCAGACAGTGAAAAGCTGGAGCGGAGGGATCCACACAGCCGCACATCTGAGAGCGGAACGTGCTGGGCCCCCGGAGGAAGTGGGGAGAGGTAAGGAGAACTCCGCTCCCTCCCCATCAGATCAGCGATCCGGTCCGCTCGGCTCCCAGAGAGGGGGGAGGGGCGGCCCTCGGCAGGAAACTGTAGCTCTTCGGGCTCTCTCAGCCAGTGGGAAACTCCCGCACAGAGGGCTCAGAGGAGCCACAGGGCTACCATCAACATCTGAGCAACCCAGAGAGCGGATAAAGAGGGGCAAATGAGAAGCCTCCCACGTCAGGGACCCAGAGGGCAAAAGAGAGAGCTCCCCCCTCCCCGCAACCCGGAGTCTGCAGCTCGACCAGATCTAGCGGTCCGAGGCAGACCTGAATAAACTGGACTGGACCCGTGGATCGCAGTGGGGAAAAAAAACAAAACAAAACAAAACAAAACTGCGGATCACAGCAGAAAAACTGGGGCAGAGCTCAGGGGGCTTAGACTACACAGCCCTTTACCACCAGACAGTGGCGGCAGGTGGAAATTGCAACCAGAAACTTCCAGGATGAGGAAAATCAAAACCAACACAGGAACCACAATGCAAAAATATATGAAATCACCAGACCAGAAACAAAATGACAAGCACCCAGAAATCAACCCCGAAGACACAGAAATCCATAAACTAAATGACAGAGATTTCAAAATAGCTATCATAAAAACACTCAACGAAATACGAGACAACACAGACAAACAATTCAATGAGATTAGGAGTTTCTTCACAAAAGAGATTGAAATCATAAAGAAAAACCTATCAGGGCTGATGGAGATGAAGAACACAATGGAGGAGATAAAGGAGAATCTGGAATCTTTAAAGAACAGAGCTGACAGTATGGAGGAAAGAATTAGTACTTTAGGGGATAGGAATACAGATATACTCCAGATGGAAGAAGAGAGAGAACTAAGACTAAAAAGAAATGAAGAAAGATTCCGAGAAATATCGGACTCTATTAGAAAATGTAACATAAGAATTATAGGTATCCCTGAGGGAGCGGAGAGGGAAAGAGGAACAGAGAGCCTATTCAAGGAAATAATAGCTGAAAATTTCCCAAATCTGGGGAAGGAGCAGGAAATACCAGTAAGCGAAGCCAACAGGACTCCTATATATATTAACAGACAAAGGCCTTCACCACGACACCAAGTGGTAAGGCTAGCCAGGGTCAACGACAAAGAAACAATATTAAGGGCAGCTAGACAAAAACAAAAAATAACGTACAAAGGAACTCCCATCAGGCTCTCAGCGGATTTCTCAACAGAAACTTTTCAGGCTAGAAGAGACTGGAATGATATATTCAAAATACTAAAAGACAAAAACTTTCAGCCAAGAATACTCTATCCAGCAAAAATATCCTTCAAATATGATGGAGAAATAGTAACTCTCCCAGATAAACAAAAGCTAAGGGAGTTCATGGCCACGAGACCGCCACTACAAGAAATACTCAAGAAGGCCCTCAGGCCTGAAAACAAGAAGAGAAAGGGAACACAAAGCTTGGAGTAAGGAGAAAAGTAGGTAGACAAAATCAGAGAAATAGTAGATCTTTACCGGAATAGGTTAGCAACCACTTAAATACTAAACTCAAAGATCAAAGGAAGAAATTCACCAAAAATAAATTTAACCTCATCACTGTAAACACACAGCCACAACACAAGATAGAATAAGGTATAACAAGAGCAACTTAGAAGGGGAAGAGGAAAGTGACTGAATTGACTTAGTATAAGGAAATAGGAGGCTATCAGATAATGGACTATCTCATACAGAAGATTTTTCGCCCAAACCTCAAGGTAACCACTAAACAAATAATCAAATTAAAACCACATATGATAAACAAAGAGAAAACTAGAAGAATCATAAGACAGAACAACCAAACTGAATTGGCAGTCCAAAACAAACGGGACAAGAAACAAAGGAAATGCAAAAGAACCAGAAAATAAGTGACAAAACAGCAACATTCAACCCTCATATTTCAATAATTACCCTAAATGTAAATGGATTGAACTCTCCAATCAAAAGATACAGAGTGGCAGGATGGATTAAAAAGCAAGACCCAACAATATGCTGCCTTCAGGAAACACATCTTAGCACTAAAGACAAGCACAGGCTCAGAGTGAAAGGATGGAAGACAATACTCCAAGCTAATGGCAAACAAAAGAAAGCAGGTGTTGCCATACTCATATCAGACAAAGTAGACTTCAAGATAAAACAGGTTAAGAAAGACAAAGAAGGGAAATATATAATGATAAAAGGGACACTCCATCAAGAAGACATATCACTTATAAATATATATGCACCCAACATAGGAGCACCAATGTACATAAAACAACTATTAACAAACCTAAAAGGAGAAATCAACAACAACACAATAATAGTAGGGGATCTTAACACCCCACTTACAGCAATGGATAGATCATCCAGACAAAAAGTTAATAAAGAAATATTAGACTTAAATGAAAAACTGGACGAGATGGACCTAGTAGACATATACAGAGCACTCCACCCAAAAACAGCTGACTACACATTCTTCTCAAGCGCGCATGGAACATTCTCTAGGATAGACCATATGTTGGGAAACAAAGCAAGCCTCAATAAATTTAAGAAGATTGAAATCATAACAAGCATCTTTTCAGACCATAAGGCTATGAAACTGGAAATGAACCATGAAAAAAAAACTGGGAAAGTGACAAAAATGTGGAGATTAAACAACATGCTACTGAACAACCAATGGATCATTGATGAAATTAAAGGAGAAATCAAAAACTATCTGGAAACAAACGAAAATGATAACATGCCATATCAAACCATATGGGCTGCAGCAAAAGCGGTCCTGAGAGGGAAACTCATAGCGATACAAGCCCACCTTAACAAACAAGAAAAAGCCCTAATAGGCAACCTTAAATTACACCTAACAGAACTAGAAAAAGAAGAACAAACAAAGCCCAAAGCCAGCAGAAGGAGAGAAATAATAAAAATCAGAGCAGAAATAAATGATATTGAGACCAAAAAAACAGTAGAAAGGATTAATGAAACAAAGAGTTGGTTCTTCGAGAAGATAAACAAAATAGACAAACCCTTAGCCAGGCTAACTAAGAAAAAAAGAGAAAAGGCTCAAGTAAATAAAATTAGAAATGAAAGAGGAGAAATTACAACGGATACCATGGAAATACAGAGGATTATAAGAGAATACTATGAGAAATTATATGCCAACAAATTGGACAATCTAGAAGAAATGGATAAATTCTTAGACTTATACAACCTCCCAAAATTGAACCAAGAAGAAATGGAGAATCTGAATAGACCAATCACAAGTAAAGAGATTGAAATAGTAATCAAAAACCTCCCAAAAAATAAAAGTCCAGGACCAGATGGCTTCTCCAGTGAATTTTACCAAACATTCAAAGAAGATTTAATACCCATCCTCCTCAAACTATTCCAAAAAATAGAGGAAGATGGAACACTTCCTGAATCATTCTATGAGGCCAACATCACCCTGATACCGAAACCAGACAAAGACAATACAAAGAAAGAAAATTACAGGCCAATATCGCTGATGAACATTGATGCAAAAATCCTCAACAAAATATTGGCAAACCAAATACAACAATATATTAAAAAGATCATACACCATGATCAAGTGGGATTTATACCAGAGACGCAGGGATGGTTCAACATCCGCAAATCAATCAACGTGATACATCACATCAACAAAACAAAGAATAAAAACCACATGATCATCTCAATAGACGCAGAGAAGGCATTTGACAAGATACAACATCCATTTATGATAAAAACTCTCAATAAAATGGGAATAGAAGGAAAGTACCTCAACATAATAAAGGCCATATATGACAATCCCACAGCTAACATCATACTCAACGGGGAAAGACTGAAAGCCATTCCTCTGAGAACAGGAACGAGGCAGGGCTGCCCACTCTCACCACTCCTGTTCAACATAGTACTGGAGGTGTTGGCCAGAGCAATTAGGCAAGAAAAAGGAATAAAAGGAATCCAAATAGGTAACGAAGAAGTGAAACTCTCACTATTTGCAGGTGACATGATTGTATACATAGAAAACGCTAATGAATCTGTTGGAAAACTGTTAGAAACAATCAACAACTACAGCAAAGTTGCAGGGTACAAAATCAATCTACAAAAATCAGTTGCATTTCTGTATGCTAATAATGAACTAACAGAAAGAGAGCTCAAAAAGATAATACCATTTACAATTGCATCAAAAAGAATAAAATACCTAGGAATAAATCTTACCAAGGAGGTGAAGGACCTATACAATGAGAACTACAAGACATTATTGAGGGAAATCCACGATGACATAAAGAAATGGAAAGATATCCCATGCACGTGGATTGGAAGAATAAACATAGTTAAAATGTCTATATTACCTAAAGCAATCTACAGATTCAATGCAATCCCAATCAGAATCCCAATGACATTCTTCACAGAAATAGAAAAAAGAATACTAAAATTTATATGGGGCAACAAAAGACCCCGAATAGCTAAAGAAATCCTAAAGAAAAAGAACAAAGCAGGAGGCATCACAATTCCTGACTTCAAAACATACTACAAAGCAATAGTAATCAAAACAGCATGGTACTGGTACAAAAACAGACACACAGATCAATGGAACAGAATTGAAAGCCCAGAAATAAAACCACACATATACGGACAGCTAATTTTCGACAAAGGTGCTAAGAACATGCAATGGAGAAAGGAAAGTCTCTTCAATAAATGGTGTTGGGAAAACTGGACAGCCACATGCAAAAGAATGAAAGTGGACCATGTGCTATCGCCATTCACAAAAATTAACGCAAAATGGATCAAAGACCTGAAGGTGAGACCTGAAACTATAAAACTCATAAAAGAAAATATAGGCAACACACTATTTGACATTGGTTTTAAAGGAATCTTTTCGGATGACATGCCTACCCAGACTAGGGAAACTAAAGAACAAATAAACAAGTGGGACTTTATCAGACTAAAGAGCTTTTATAAGACAAATGAAACCAGAATCAAGATGAACAAACAACCAACCAGCTGGGAGAGAATATTTGCAAAACATACATCTGACAAGGGGTTGATCTCCATAATATATAAAGAACTCACACAATTGAACAACAAAAAAACAAACAACTCGATCAAAAAATGGGCAGAGGAAATGAACAGACACTTCTCCAAGGAAGATATACAGATGGCCAATAGGCACATGAAAAGATGCTCAACGTCACTAATCATCAGGGAAATGCAAATCAAAACAACACTAAGATACCACCTCACGCCCGTTAGAATGGCTATAATCACCAAGACAAAAAACAACAAATGTTGGAGAGGATGTGGAGAAACAGGAACCCTCATACACAGCTGGTGGGAATGCAAATTGGTGCAGCCTCTATGGAAAACGGTATGGAGATTCCTCAAAGAATTAAAAATAGAGATGCCCTATGATCCAGCCATCCCACTACTGGGAATCTATCCAACGCACCTGAAATCAACAATCCAAAGAGGCTTATGCACCCCTATGTTTATTGCAGCATTATTCACCATAGCCAAGAAGTGGAAGCAACCTAAGTGTCCCTCGACTGACGATTGGATTAGGAAAATGTAGTATATATATACAATGGAATACTACTCAGCCATAAAAAAAGACAAAATCGTCCCATTTGCAACAACATGGATGGGTCTGGAGCGTATTATGTTAAGTGAAATAAGCCAGAAAGAGAAAGACAAACACTGTATGATCTCACTCATATGTGGAATATAAACCAACACATGGACAGAGAAAACTGGACTGTGGTTACCAGGGCAGTGGGGGGGGGGTGGGCACAAGGGGTGAAGGGAGTCATATATGTGGTGATGGACAAACAAAAATGTACAACCCAAAATTTCACAATGTTAGAAACCATTAGAACATCAATAAAAAAAAAATTGTAAAAAAAAAATACTTGTCCAGAAGGGTGATAGAGATATTGAATAACCTTCAACTTTGTTAGAAAAACTTATAAGTAAAGATGTATATTAAAATGTAAAAGTAACCAGTAAAGATGATAAATACAATTTATAGCTTGTGAGATGCAGCTAAAGCAACATTTAGAAGTAAATGTATAGCCTTAAATAAATTTATTAAAATATATTAAAAAAAACAAAACAAAGAAGATTAAATTTTAGATGTGGTTTTAACATTCAGGTGAAGAAGGTTTCTGGGGAAAATCATGTAATTTTGTTTCATCAAATTCTAGCTACTCCTTGAAAATCATCTTTGTACAGAAAAAAGTTTTATATTGTATAATTGAACTATGGTTTTAGTCCAACAAACTGCTGGTAAGACACCGCTTGAGGCTCTGGCAGTGCCAGGAGGTGCGCCATGACAGCTAGAATCTGATAATATTTAAAGACAACAGACTCCACCATTAGGCTGGAACACAAACATAATTATGTTGCATAATGAGTCAAACAAAAAAACAGCCCTAAAGTCAATGTTCACAGGGTCTTTTGGACCATATCACAGTGATCCAGTTGATAACACATCACCCATCTTAAAATCTCCTGTAATAATTTCATTCTCAACACTGCTAACTGTTGTGTGGTCCTGTAGCTGTCCTCTCTCAACCCTCACTCTCAATTTGTGACTAGACTCATCTCTAATCTCAGACGATTAATCTACAAGATTACCTTTGTTTCTGCAAATTAATGGATTGATACAGTCTTGCTCCCAGTGAGCCTTCGTCTACTTCTATCCCTTCTCCTAATGCTGCACATAGAAGCCCAAAGCCACTGGAAACCTCGGTCTCCTCCCTTGGAGGCAGGAGAGGGCAGAGGGTTTGAGGGGAGACTGGATATGAGCATTTAAAGTCTGAAAATTTTCCCATTTTCCCAGATGTATACATATGCTGGTTTACATTGGGCTTGCTTTAAGTCATAAAATGTGAAAAAAATACTCTAAAGACTTTATGTTGCAATTTCATTAGCAAATGGGAAGAGACACATCTTATAATGCAAACTGAAGCAGACAGCAAAGTTGAACCAGCATATTTTATCTGTCCATCCTAGAGAAAAATAAATGTGATCTATTTTTGTTGTTGGTTATCTTTGAGTGAAAGAGGTATTATTTTTTTGCTTATTTGTTTGTGACAATGGACAATTTGAAAACATCAGAACTTAACCAATCTTGAGGTTTGTCTAAAATAAAAATCTTCTTATCTTGTGGCCACCAGGAGAAGTTCTGATTACAGCATCTTTGATAAAGCTGCTTACTCTGAAAATGGCATCCTGGGCTTATGATTTGGGTGGAGGAATAGAGTCACCATCATGCCTCTGTCAGTTATATTCCATGTTTCTGAGTCACACATGTGTCCTGTAACATTTTGAAGAAAGTTTTTGAAGAATTAGCAGCTAAGCCATCTCTGTTCAGCATGCAAATGGATCTAACTCTGATGCTTATGACTACAGTTGGAGTTGTGTTCACTAAATGCAATTTTCTAATGTTTAAGCCAGTTTTGGTAACAGTAAAACCTGTGATAGCTTTCAAAATATTCAAAAGTTGATTTATCATGAAAAAATGGTACTCTGATCACATGTGGATAATCTGAGATGCTTAATAACAAATAAAAACATCTTTGACATTTTTCCCCCTCTGGTAAAGACATTTGGGCCCCCATCATGGGTCACCACTGTCCTCTGCTCTGCATGTGCTGCCCTGAGCCCTGCCAGCAGGCTGGAGGGGCTGTGTCCCACCACTGCGAGCGGGGACCCTTCCTTTGACTCACTGCTGTTCCCTGAGGGTTTTAAAGAAATAGGAGTCAATTGTGAATTATTTCCTGCTTCATAGAAAGCCGGCTCAAATGCCAGATATCAAAATTTGAAAGTCTTGACTGAACTCCAGATAAAAAATAAACACACAAAACAATTTTAGAGGAGAAGACTACATTCAGAACAATTTTAGGGGAGTAATTCTCCTACTAGGCTTACTGGTGGGTGATTTTAGGCTGGGAATTAGAGAAGGATTTCTACTAAGACATTTCAGTCACCTGCATTGAGCAGGGGCTCAGGTGGCCAGAGTCCCTGGGGAAGGGAGAAGCAGCACACCACTGTGGCACAGAGGTGTTTTACATGTGAGGCTTCAGGAATGAAAAGTCACAATTCATTTGAAAATACTTATTGTATACCAGTATGATCCACACACTTTTCCAGGCAAAGGAGACATAGCAATGAAAAAACATACAAAGTTTAGACATTGGAAAACAAAATAAACAATTTATATTTACAGGATCAGATACTGTTAACAATGCAGGAAAAAATACAGCCAGTTTTAAACATAGTAAGGAATGGTGTGGGTGCTATTTTTAGATAGGGAGGTAAAGAAAATCCTAACTGAGGAGGGGTCCTTTCAGTAAAGAACATGGGGGGCGTCTCTGGGAGACATGTGACAAAGAAGAGCAGAGAGCTTGATGTAGAGGACCACACCCCAAGTCAAAGACCAACCCATGATCCCACTCTCCGTTCAAGCCAAATAGCAACAAACTTCACAAAGAAATTTGCCTCTGAACAAAATCATTGTGCATTATCACTTGAACTAGATGCATTTAACATTTCTTTTTTATTTGTTTTGGCAAATAACCATTTTGTGATGATCCTTATTTCAAATGTAAAACTAGAGTACAGAAAGAAAATGACAATCATTCCTCTTCCATGAAGGCTTAATCACTTTTAACATTTTGAGGTGTTTTCAAATGTTTTTTAAATATACATACACTTTTAAAATCACACAAGTAACATATTAAAGTATCATATTTTTAAAATCAATATATTGCAAATAAACCCATAGTTATTTGACCACCCTAATTCCAATCTCTTCTCTCCCAGAGGCAAATCATCATTATGAATTTGGTGTCTGTGCATCCAATCCCTTTTCAAATTTACATGCACACACACACACACACACACACAGACATAGAGTAGGGTCATTTTATGTGTGTTATAACTTTGCATGAATGGTAATGTACTATTTGCCTCTTTCTACAACTTTCTTCTTAACCTAAACAATATATCATCATGCTCTATCAATGTTGATACAAGGATGTACTACATTCCTTTTAACTGCTGTGTAGTATTCCATTTCCAATGTGTATGTATGTGTGCAAGTGTGCATATGTGAGTGTTTACCTGTGTATGTAAGTGCATGTGTTTGTGCATGAGTGTACTATTTTATGTAGTGGCCCTGACTCAATAAATGAGGTAAGAATGAAAACATTTTAATTTTCCTACACTGTTTTCAAATGTTAGTTGAATCTCCTTTTCTCATCATTTAATATTTCCTATACATCCCATAATTTGCTGGCCAATTTTACACATTAAAATTCAGTTTGAAACTTCAATATAATATTAAATTTAGTTCTCACTCCTTTCCCATTCTCAGCACAAGCTTGATCTGAGACCCTGGCTACATGAATGGAAAGGTACACTCTTCCATCTCAGGCCCAGTTTCTTCTCCTTCTATGGCCCTTCAATTCCTGCCATTCAGAGCACCACACAAACTTCTTGTGGCTGTTATCTCTTCCCTCTGACCCACAAGTCTTCTTCTTGTGTGAAGTACTGAAATACCACTCAAGTCTGTCTTACCATTTCTCTCCTATTTCTTTTCATGCTCAAAAATGCACACAAGCAACTCTGCAACCCTGGTGCCTAGGGAATAAATGCCAACCTCCCATTCATGTAGACGCCCTGTTCTCTATAATCTTCCCCGTGATATTATCCCCTCCCTTGGCTGGGTTGTATGAATAACCTCTCACCAAGAGCACTGTGTTCTCCATAGCCCTGAAGACTCCTTACCCTCCAGCCAGCTATCTCCTTGTATAAGCTGGGGGGAAGGAGAGGTGTTTATGAGTAAGCCTCAGGGAGGATGCCAGGCAAGGCAGTCCTTACCTTCTGTTGTCTTCTGCTGTGGGCTCGAGTGCCATTCAGAAGCTACAGGAAAATCTTCCCTCCACATTTCTCCATTCCCCTGTAAAGAGCAGTCAGGTAATTTTTTGTTGTTATAAGCAATGCTGTACAGACCACCCTAGTAAAAGTCTCATTGTGCACATATAAAATCGAAGAGATCATTTGCAAAGATACTGTAAACCCCTGTCCAGGTGACGATATTACTTCCTGTCACCAACATCTTGAGAGAATTCTCTTATCAACACCTTCAACAATGCTTGACTTTGTCAGATTTGCCATTTGCCAGTCTGAATGGTAAAAATTGATGTCTTATTAGGGTTATAATTTGCATTTCTTTAACTGCCAATGCTTCCAAGAGTTCTGATATTTATCAGTCATCCTGCGTGTACTTTTATACCCTTTTTTCTTTTTTTACCTTTGTTTTCTCACAGACCTGTTGGAGTTCTTTAAATGTTTTGGACATTAATCTTTGTCCATTATCTGTATTGCAAATATATTTTTTCAACACGCTTTGAAAAATGTTATTCCTAGTATCTTTTGTTGCGCAAAAATTTAGTTTGAAGTAGTCAAGTTTATCAATCTTGTCTTTTATAGTTTGTGCTTCTTGTGTCTTGTTTAAGAAATTCTTTTCTATCCTAAGATAATAAGACTATTCTCTTTTATTCTCTTGGATAGAATTAAAGTTTGCTTTTTCCACATTTACTTACATTGTCCACTTGGAAATTATTGTGTGAATTGTGTGAGATTGAGATTCTAAACTTCGTATATTCCACATGGAAAGCCAATGGTCCCACAGCCATCCGTTGAATAATCCACTCAAGATTTCCCTCCACATTTTTTATGTAACTTTTCAATCTAACATGAATGGAGTTGTTTCTAAATTCTATAATTAATTTCATTGATATATTTGTCTCTTCCTATGCCAACAACAATGACAACAAAAGCCTATCGTCAAACTCTTATTTATGCTGGAATACAGTATCTATCAAAATAGGCTGCAAACATTCGAATTAATAATAAAATTTTAGAAGATTTCTTAGTAAAGCTAGAAACAAGTCAAGGCTTCTCTTATGCAATGACAGACATTGCATAACAGATCTTAACAGTATGACAAGGGAAAGAAACTAAATAAAAGAATCGGAAAGGAAAAGGCAAATTCTCAATATTTCTGGGTCATATAAAGTCTAAGAAAATGACCTTTAAAAGATAATATGATAGGGGGCCAGCCCAGTGGCTTAGCAGTTAAGTGCGTGCGCTCTGCTACTGGTGGCCCAGGTTCAGAACCTGGGCGCGCACCGATGCACCTCTTCTCCGGCCGTGCTGAGGCAGCATCCCACATACAGCAACTAGAAGGATGTGCAACTATAACATACAACTATCTACTGGGGCTTTGGGGAAGAAAGAAAAAGGAGGGAGATTGACAATAGATGTTAGCTCAGAGCCGGTCTTCCTCAGCAAATAGAAGAGGATTAGCACGGATGTTAGCTCAGGGCTGATCTCCCTCACAAAAAAATAAATAAATAAAATAAAAATAAAAGATAATATGACAGTCGCCAAGTTGCTGGATACAAGATCTATACATACAAATCAACGTTTTTATAGTTAAGACTGAGAATAAATATAAGGGTAATGGAAATTATCTGGAAAAATAGCTAAGTCAATGGACTGATACAAATTTCTTATGTTTTGGAGGCTCAATATTTTGGAGAAACAAAATATATCCAAGTTAATCTTATATCTAATTTTGTTCCTTCATAGAACATTAATATCATAAAAGGACAGTATAGGAAAATTATATTTACTGTACATAACATAGCAAATTATATAATTTAGCAAATAATATAGTAAACATATAACTTGCTAAATACTATGAAGTGTTAATAAAATTATAATTAAAATAATGAATAATATAATTTAGTAAGTAATATAATAAATGAATAATAAACTAAATATAGGCTATCTATATTTATAGATAAAAAATAAAAGTTTCAAATAAAATATTAGTAAATCAAATCCAAAATGTACTTGCTAAAAATCAGCATATTATAAAGGCAGATATATTATTTTTAAAGAGGATGTAAAGAGTATTAAGCAAAACCCATCTCTGAAGTCATTATCCGTTGTGAGCTAGATTTATGCATAAGTTTATAGATGTAAATAGCTTTGTTTCAGAAGCACAGAATTATGAAATTGAATCATAATTACCTACTTTGACTACCTTTAAAAATTGAGTAGTTAGTAATTTTTTTTCTAACTGTGTAATCACATAGTTATTTCATACCAAATCAATCTCACTTGTCAGTAATAATTGCTATCTATTCAGTATCTGATCAGCCCTGGTGGTGGTCTGCACCTCATCCAGCTCCATAACTGTTTGCGGGTGCCAGGTGTCTTCTTACACATGCTGGTTCTAGATACATAAGTTACACATTGCTTCAGGAATTTTTTTAGGCTAAAATCACAAATCTCAGGCTGGTGTAGGTTTCTTTGACAAATTTTCTCTAAATGTTGTATAGAATTAGAATAAGAGAAATATTAAAAGTAGAATGAGAGAGAGAGAGTGACATCAGCATCATGGCGGCATGAGCTTTCCCGTAAACTCTTCCCTTGATAAGATACAACAAAAGGAACAGTCACAGACCAACAATGGAATCCTAGACAGTGAAAAGCAAGATCGGAAAGATCCACACTGCTGCACATCTGGAAGTGGAACGTGCTGGGCTCCTGGATGAAGTGAGGAGAGGTAAGGAGAACTCCTCTCCCTCCCCATAAGATCAGCAATCCCAGTCTGCGCGGCTCCCAGAGAGGTGGGGTGGCGGCCCTCTGCAGGGAAACCATAGCTCTTCAGGCTCTCTCAGCCAGTGGGAAACTCCCACACAGAGGACTCAGAACTGCTAAGGGGTACCATCAACATCTGAGCACCCCAGAGAGCAGATAACAAGGGGCAAACGAGAAGCCCCCCACACCAGGGACCCAGTGGGCAAAAGAGACAGCCTCCCCCCCACAAACCAGACCCAGTGGCTCAGCCAATCAGACCAGACCAAGCGACCCACAGATCGCAGCGGAAAACCGCAGCAGACTGCAGGGGGCTCAGATTACACAGCCTTTTATCCCCACACAGTGGTGACTGGCGGAAATAGCAACCAGAGATTTCCAGGATGAGGAAAAACAAGGCCAATACAGGAACGACAATGCAAAGATACATGAAATCACCAGACCAGAAGGAAAATAACAAGCACCCAGAAACCAACCCTGAAGACACAGAAATCCATAACCTAAACGACAGAGATTTCAAAATAGCTATCATAAAAACACTCAACAAAATAGGAGATAACACAAACAAGTCAATGAGATTAGGAGTTTCTTCACAAAAGAGATTGAAATCATAAAGAAAAACCAATCAGTGCTGATGGAGATGAAGAACACAATGGAGGAGAATCTGGAATCTTTAAAGAACAGAGCTGACAATATGGAGGAAAGAATTAGCATTTTAGAGGATAGGAATACAGATATGCTCCAGATGGAAGAGGAGAGAGAACTAAGACTAAAAATAAATGAAGAAAGTCTCTGAAAAATATCTGACTCTATTAGGAAATGTAACATAAGAACTATAGGTATTCCTGAGGGAGAAGAGAGGGAAAGAGGAACAGAGAGCCTATTCAAGGAAATAATAGCTGAGAATTTCCCAAATCTGGGGAAGGAGCAGGAAATACCAGTAAGCGAAGCCAACAGGTCACCTAAAGATGTCAACAGGCAAAGGCCCACTCCATGACACCTAGTGGTAACGCTAGCCAAAGTCAATGACAATGAAACAATATTAAGGGCAGCTAGACAAAAACAAAAAATAATGTACAAAAGAACTCCCATCAGGCTCACAGCAGATTTCTCAACAGAAACTTTACAGGCTAGGAGAGACTGGAATGATATATTCAAAATACTGAAAGACAAAAACTTTCAGCCAAGAACACTCTATCCAGCAAAAACATCCTTCAAATATGATGGAGAAATAGTAACTCTCCCAGATAAACAAAAGCTAAGGAAGTTCATGGCCACAAGACCCCCCACTACAAGAAATACTCAAGAAGGTCCTCAGGCCTGAAAAAAAGAAGAGAAAGGGAATACAAAGCTTGGAGCAAGGAGAAAAATAGGTAGATAAACTCAGAAAAATAGTAGATCTTTACTGGAATATGTTAGCAACCACTTAAATACCAAAATCAAAGATCAAAGGAAGGAATTCACCAAAAATAAATTTAACCTCATTGCTGTAAACACATAGCCACAATACAAGAAAGAATAAGGTATAACAAGAATGACTTAGAAGGGGAAGAGTAAAGTGATTGAATTGACTTAGTATAAGGAAATAGGAGGCCATCAGATAATGGACTATCTCATACACAAGGTTTTTTCCCCAGACCTCAAGGTAACCACTAAACAAATAATCAAAACAAAATCACATATGATAAACAAAGAGAAAACTAGAAGAGTCATAAGACGGAACAACCAAACTGAATTGGCAGTCTGAAACAAATGGGACAAGAAACAAAGGAAACGCAAAAGAACCAGAAAATAAGTGACAAAACAACAACATTAAGCCCTCATATATCAATAATTACCCTAAATGTAAATGGATTGAGCTCTCCAATCAAAAGATACAGAGTGGCAGGATGGATTAAAAAGCAAGACCCAACAATATGCTGCCTCCAGGAAACACATCTCAGCTCTAAAGACAAGCACAGGCTCAGAGTGAAAGGATGGAAGACAATACTCCAAGCTAATGGCAAACAAAAGAAAGCAGGTGTTGCCATACTCATATCGGACAAAGTAGACTTCAAGATAAAACAGGTTAAGAAAGACAAAGAAGGGAAATATATAATGATAAAAGGGACACTCCACCAAGAAGACATATCACTTTTAAATATATATGCACCCAACACAGGAGCACCAAAGCACATAAAGCAACTATTAACTAACCTAAAAGGAGACATTAACAACATCACAATAATAGTAGGGGATCTTAATACCCCACTTACATCAATGGATAGATCATCCAGACAAAAAGTCAATAAAGAAATAGTAGATTTAAATGAGAAACTGGACAAGATGGACCTAGTAGACATATACAGAGCACTCCATCCAAAAACAACTGACTACACATTCTTCTTAAGCACGCATGGAACATTCTCTAGGATAGACCATATGTTGGGAAACAAAGCAAGCCTCAATAAATTTAAGAAGATTGAAATCATAACAAGCATCTTTTCACACCATAGTGCTATGAAACTGGAAATCAACCATGAAAAACAAACTGGGAAAGTGACAAAAATGTGGAGATTAAACAACATGCTACTGAACAACCAATGGATCATTGATGAAATTAAAGGAGAAATCAAAAACTATCTGGAAACAAACGAAAATGAAAATATACCACACCAAACCATATGGGATGCAGCAAAAGAGGTCCTGAGAGGGAAACTCATAGCTATACAAGCCCACCTTAACAAACAAGAAAAAGCCCAAATAAGCAATCTTAAACTGCACCTAACAGAACTAGAAAAAGAAGAACAAACAAAGCCCAAAGTCCACAGAAGGAGAGAAATAATAAAAATCAGAGCAGAAATAAATGAAATTGAGACCAAAAAACGGTAGAAAGGATTAATGAAACAAAGAGTTGGTTCTTTGAGAGGATAAACAAAATCAACCCTTAGCCAGCCTGACTAAGAAAAAAGAGAAAAGGCTCAAGTAAATAAAATTAGAAATGAAAGAGGAGAAATTACAATGGATACCACAGAAATACAGAGGATTATAAGAGAATACTATGAGAAATTATATGCCAACAAATTGGACAATCTAGAAGAAATGGATAAATTCTTAGACTTATACAACCTCCCAAAACTGAACCAAGAAGAAATGGAGAATCTGAATAGACAAATCACAAGTAAAGAGATTGAAATAGTAATCAAAAACCTCCCAAAAAATAAAAGTCCAGGACCAGATGGCTTATCCAGTGAATTTTACCAAACATTCAAAGAAGATTTAATACCCATCCTTCTCAAATTATTCCAAAAAAATAGAGGAAGATGGGACACTTCCTAAATCTTTCTAAGAGGCCAACATCACCCTGATACCAAAACCAGACAAAGACAATACAAAGAAAGAAAATTACAGGCCAATATCACTAATGAACATAGATGCAAAAATCCTCAACAAAATATTGGCAAGCCAAATACAGCAATACATTTAAAACATCATACACCATGATCAAGTGGGATTTATACCAGGGATGCGGGGATGGTTCAACATCCGCAAATCAATCAACGTGATACATCACATCAACAAAACAAATAAAAACCACATGGTCATCTCAATAGACGCAGAGAAGGCATTTGACAAGATATAACATCCATATACGATAAAAACTCTCAACAAAATGGGAATAGAAAGAAAGTACCTCAACATAATAAAGGCTATTTATGACAAACCCACAGCCAACATCATACTCAATGGGGAAAGACTGAAATCCATTCCTCTGAGAACAGGAACGAGGCAGGGCTGCCCACTCTCACCACTCCTGTTCAACATAGTACTGGAGGTTTTGGCCAGAGCAATTAGGCAAGAAAAAGGAATAAAAGGAATCCAAATAGGTAACAAAGTGAAAGTCTGACTATTTGCAGATGACATGATGTTATATATAGAAAACCCTAAAGAATCCATTTGAAAACTATTAGAAATAATCAACAACTACAGCAAAGTCTGAGGGTACAAAATCAATCTACAAAAATCAGTTGCATTTCTGTATGCTAATAATGAACTAACAGAAAGAGAGCTCAAAAAGACAATACCATTTACAATTGCATCAAAAAGAATAAAATACCTAGGAATAAATCTTACCAGGGATGTGGATGACCTATACAATGAGAACTACAAGACATTAATGAAGGAAATCCATGATGACATAAAGAAATGGAAAGATATCCCATGCACGTGGATTGGAAGAATAAACATAGTTAAAATGTCTATATTACCTAAAGCAATCTACAGATTCAATGTAATCCCAATAAGCATCCCAATGACATTCTTCATGGAAATAGAAAAAAGAATAATAAAATTTATATGGGGCAACAAAAGACCCCAAATAGCTAAAGCACTCCTAAGAAAAAAGAACAAAGCAGGATTCATCACAATCCGTGACTTCAAAACATACTACAAAGCAATAGTAATCAAAACAGCATGGTGCTTGTAAAAAAACAGACACACAGATCAATGGAAGAGAACTTAAAACCACACATATATGGACAACTAATTTTCGACAAAGGAACTAAGAACATACAATGGAGAAAGGAAAGTCTCTTCAATAAATGGTGTTGGGAAAACTGGACAGCCACATGCAAAAGAAAGAAAGTGGACCATCTGCTATCGCCATTCACAAAACTTTTTCTAGTTCTGTTAGGAGTAATTTAAGGTTGCCTATTTGGGCTTTTTCTTGTTTGTTAAGGTGGGCTTGTATCGCTATGAGTTTCCCTCTCATGACCGCTTTTGCTGCATCTCATATGGTTTGATATGGCATATTATCATTTTCGTTTGTTTCCAGATAGCTTTTGATTTCTCCTTTAATTTCATCAATGATCCATTGGTAGTTCAGTAGCATGTTGTTTAATCTCCACATTTTTGTCACTTTCCCAGTTTTTTTTTTCATGGTTGATTTCCAGTTTCATAGCCTTATGGTGTGAAAAGATGCTTGTTATGATTTCAATCTTCTTAAATTTATTGAGGCTTGCTTTGTTTCCCAACATATGGTCTATCCTAGAGAATGTTCCATGCGCGCTTGAGAAGAATGTGTAGTCAGCTGTTTTTGGGTGGAGTGCTCTGTATATGTCTACTAGGTCTGTCTTGTCCAGTTTTTCATTTAAGTCTACTATTTCTTTATTGACTTTTTGTCTGGATGATCTATCCATTGATGTAAGTGGGGTGTTAAGATAACCCACTATTATTGTGTTGTTGTTAATGTCTCCTTTTAGGTTTGTTAATAGTTGCTTTATGTACATTGGTGTTCCTATGTTGGGTGCATATATATTTAAAAGTGATATGTCTTCTTGGTGGAGTGTCCCTTTTATCATTATATATTTCCCTTCTTTGTCTTTCTTAACCTGTTTTATCTTGAAGTCTACTTTGTCCGATATGAGTATGGCAACACCTGCTTTCTTTTGTTTGCCATTAGCTTGGAGTATTGCCTTCCATCCTTCCACTCTGAGCCTGTGCTTGTCTTTAGAGCTGAGATGTGTTTCCTGAAGGCAGCATATTGTTGGGTCTTGCTTTTTAATCCATCCTGCCACTCTGTATCTTTTGATTGGAGAGTTCAATCCATTTACATTTAGGGTAATTATTGATATATGAGGGCTGAATGTTGCTGTTTTGTCACTTATTTTCTGGTTCTTTTGCGTTTCCTTTGTTTCTTGTCCCATTTGTTTCAGACTGCCAATTCAGTTTGGTTGTTCCGTCTTATGACTCTTCTAGTTTTCTCTTTGTTTATCATATGTGATTTTGTTTTGATTATTTGTTTAGTGGTTACCTTGAGGTCTGGGGAAAAAACCTTGTGTATGAGATAGTCCATTATCTGATGGCCTCCTATTTCCTTATACTAAGTCAATTCAATCACTTTCTTCTTCCGCCATTCACAAAACTTAACTCAAAATGGATCAAAGACCTGAAGCTGAGACCTGAAACTATAAAACTCATAGAAGAAAATATAGGCAACACACTATTGGACATTGGTCATAAAGGAATCTTTTCAGATGACATGCCTACCCAGACTAGGAAAACTAAAGAAAAAATAAACAAGTGGGATTTTAACAGATTAAAGAGCTACTACAAGAAAAACGAAACCAAAATCACGATGAACAGACAACCCACCAGCTGGGAGAGAACATTTGCAAAACATACATCTGACAAGGGGTTGATATCCATAATATATAAAGAACTCACACAACTGAACAACAAAAAAATCAAACAACCTGATCAAAAAATGGGCAGAGGAAATGAACAGACACTTCTCCAAAGAAGATATACAGATGGCCAATAGGCACATGAAAAGATGTTCAACATCATTAATCATCAGGGAAATGCAAATCAAAACAACACTAAGGTATCACCTCATACCCGTTAGAATGGCTATAATCACCAAGACAAAAAACAACAAATGTTGGAGAGGGTGTGGAGAAACAGAAACCCTCATACACAGCTGGTGGGAATACAAACTGGTGCAGCCTCTATGGAAAACGGCATGGAGATTCCTCAAAGAATTAAAAATAGAGATGCCCTATGACCCAGCCATCCCACTATTGGGAATCTATCCAACGAACCTGACATCAACAACCCAAAGAGGCTTATGCACCCGTATGTTCATTGCAGCATTATTCACCGTAGCCAAGAAGTGGAAGCAACCTAAGTGTCCCCCGACTGATGATTGCATCAAGAAAATGTGGTATATATATACAATGGAACACTACTCAGCCATAAAAAAAGACAAAATCGTCCCATTTGCAACAACATGGATGTGCCTGGAGGGTATTATGTTAAGTGAAGTAAGCCAGAAGGAGAAAAACAAACACTGTATTATCTCACTCATATGTGGAATATAAACCAACACATGGACATAGAAAACTGTATTGTGGTTACCAGGGGCAATGGGGGTGGAGGGTGGGCACAAGGGGTGAAGAGAGTCATATATATGGTGATGGACAAAGAAAAATGTACAACCCAAAATTTCACAATGTCAAAAACTATTAAAACATCAATAAAAAATAATAAAAAAATGCTATGTAAATCAAATAAAATCAAGTAGTATGTGAAAAAAAAGTAGAATAAGAGAAATATTAAAAGTATCTGATTCTTCAAGTTCAATTGTCAAAAAAGTGACATTTCACATTAGTATTTCTCTTGATAACAAAGAGCTTTTTGAAATATATATATATAGGGGCCAGCCCAGTGGCATAGCAGTTAAGTGTGCGCACTCCACTTTGGCAGCCCCGGGTTCGCAGGTTCAGATCCTGGGTGCGGACGTACGCACTGCTTATCAAGCCATCCTGTGGCGGCGTCCCATATAAAGTAGAGGAAGATGGGCATGGATGTCAGCCCAGGGCCAACATTCCTCAGCAAAAAAGAGGAGGATTGGCAACAGATGTTAGCTCAAGGCGGTCTTCCTCACACACAAAATATATATATATATATACACATATATTTACAAATATATACATATATTAGAATAATCTTTTATTCTAATATATATATATATTACTCATTGCTTTAGTGTCGATTATCACGTTTTCCAAGGTAAGTGAGTATCTGAGAGATAAACTTTCATTGTAAACATTAAAAAAGAAGACTGCATTGCCATTTTGATCTATCAGTCTCATTTACTCTGGCATTTACTTCTTTTTATCATGCTGAGTTCAGCCCACCATCAACCATCATGCAAAGTATGAGTAGAATAGCTCAACTTTCCCCAAGAGAATCTTGAAAGAATAATTTTGTTAACTTTCTGGAAATAATCTACTCTATTCCTAGGCATACATAGAAGTAGTATAATTTAAGAAAAATGGTATAACTTAAGAAATGTAGAAATTGCCAAGATATTAACAGTATTTTCTAACTGCAGTGTTATCTGCAATGTTATCCAAAATTTCCACAAACTATTTTTTAATTAACTCCCTAAAAGTTATTGTTAAAAAAAAATCAGTTCCCGCATGAGAGGAGTAGCTCTTTAAGCTGTTATCTGCCACTAACGCCTCATTGCAGTTCAGTGCGTGCCCTTATCCAGTGAGGTAGCCTATCCTGAGCATAGAGGAAGGGGAAGGAAGACCGAGGAAGGGTACGGTGGGCCTCAGTGGGGCAGTGTGAAGGCTGTGGTCATGAGTACAGGGTGCAAGTGAATCCAAGGTACTTAAAGGAAGAGAGCACGAGGAGCAAATATTGCACTCCACTTCACACGGAGATGTCCCCGATGTCCACTATGAAGAAGCACACACAATCACACACGCATCAGGCAGCTGTGGATGCGTCTGCTTGCAGGGGGGTTTGCGTGTGTCTACGCACATACACACATCAGTAGATGCCTACATATGTGTATAATTAATTGGGATTAATCTAGAGTTTGCACTTAATTCAGAAAAATGTAACAGCGACATCATCAGCACGAGTAAAGCACATGTAAAGAAGACGAGAATTTCATCAAAACACACTTATTGCAAGTCAGCGATGAGCATTGAGCCCCAAATAAAGGAGTCAGACTTCTGCTTTCTGCAGCCCTGGTCAAAGACACCTCACTGTAGTGTCATATGTGGTAACTGTGCTTTAGGAACAATACATAAGAATGCCTGTGGAGAGGACACTCAAAACTACGCTGAAGCAGACACCATTGATGTCCAAACCCACCTGTGGTCACTAGCTACACAATGTTCTGGAAAACAAGATGTGACAACTTCCCAATTCCAGAGCCTGTCTCAGGGGCCAGAGATTCCTCCAGCCTTAGCCACAGGAGCCACTGTGAGGGGAATCCTGCAGTGGGAGGCAGTCAACACATTGGGTAACACAGCAAATGGGAGATAATGCCCCAGACTCCCCACACTCTGACTGGACAAGCCTGAGACGTGCTCTGCATGGTATTTCAGAGGGTCCCAGAGGCAGGTGTCATCCTCAGTTGCACACAATGGTAACTCTCTCACTGACACACTTGTCATTAGCCTGTCTCATGTCCTGTATCTCTTCCCCACTCCCTCACTTGGATTTCCAAGAGCCACCCCTTGGGTAAACTACAGACACCCAATTCCTTGTCTTAGGGTCTCTTTTTGGTGAAACCTAAACTAAGACACATGTCAAATGGGTTACGTTACGTTTTTAAAAATTTAGAGTGAAAATTGAGATAGAAAAATCAGCAACAATAATATCATGTTCCAATATTTGAACTTTTATGAGGAAGAAGGACTGGGATTCATGTCTATGATCCTTTCAGGAAAGAAAATAATGAAAGTGTGTGTGTGTGTGTGTGCACCCCTGTGTGTGTGCATGTGCATGTGGGTACCTCAGAATGGTGAATATTGGTTCAAGAATGGAACAAATGCTAATAATCAAATGTATTGCACTGTCTTGCTAGAAAATGAGTTCTTCAAGGCTGCTTTATGCCAATCTGGACCAGGAGTTCAAAAACAAGCAACTACTATTAAAATAGGAAATTGTTCTTAATTCAGTATGAGAAAGAAACAAATCCATAATTACCATTTTTACCTTCTTCAATAAGGCAAGCTATCCTATGAACAACAAGATTAGTCGATGCTAATGTAGACTTTTTTTAAAAAAATAAGGACATTTCTTACAGATAAAATTTTAGGGAGCTGTTTCTCTTTCAGCTTTTTATCCTTTTTTACCAGAAATAAGTGAAAAAGAAACCTGTTATTCATAATACCTCTGTCTAAAATAGAGAAGCTGTTGGTCTTGAGTCATACACATTTGTCTGTGTGACTTCTGGGGAAAAATGCCAGGAGAGCACCAATTTTTGATTGGAATAATCATAAAATGTTTAAATGGAAAATAATGTTTTATATATATATATGTATATATATGAGTATTTTTATAGATTTCCCCATATATTTTTAAATATCCCCATTCTGAGAAAAAAAATCCAAGTCATCAGGGAGCAATTAAAACTAACTGACTGCTTATGTAGTTTGAAAGATAATTGATAGTACTGTAAAAATGAACTTATCTGGATGAGTAATTAGTTTAATACATATTTGAATGTACTCATATTACTTTTAGATTTTGAGAACTTAGCTCTAATGAGATATTTTTTATTGTTTTTTCTCATTTAATATCAGATAAACATTTTAAATCATGTTTAATTTCCCCATATGAATGTTCATGTTTGGTTGGGACTGAGCAGCTTATTAACAAATGCACTATTTAATGTCCCCCTGTGGACTATAACATCTATATTCAGCAAACAAATGTATTTGTGTGTTATTACTTTTGGCCAATACCAATCATCTTCTTGTATGAAGCATGGTGATTTATGAGATTTTTAATAACAGCCTTATTAAGATATAATTCACATACTGTAAAATTCACCTCTTTAAAGTGTACAGTTCAATGATTTATAGTATATACATAAAGTTGAACAACCATCACACCAATTAATTTTACAGCGTTTATATTCTTTTTAAAAAGAAACTTCATACGCATTAGCATCCACATCCAACTTGCCTCTAACCTCCAGCCCCAGCCCTAGGCAATGCTAATCTACTTTCTTCATCTATAGAGTTGCCTATTCTGGACATTTCCTATAAAGGGAATCATAAAATATGTTCAATATGTGATCTTTTGTGACTGGCTTCATTTACTTAGCATAATGTTTTTTCAATGTTCATATATATTTTAGCAAGTATCAGTACTTCATTTCTTTCTATTATTGTTGTATGGATATATTACATTTTGGTTATCCATTCATTTGATGGACATTCGGATTATTTCTAAAATTTCTGGGAATTACGGGATTTTTGGCTATAATAAATAATGATTCTAGGAACATCGTGTACAAGATTTTGTGTAGACATATATTTTCCTTTCTCTTTGGCGTATATCTCGCAATGCAATTAGTGGGTTATATGGTAACTCTGTTTATAACCTTTCAAAGAACTGCCTGACCATATTCAGGTTGAGGTATTTCCTTCTACTCCTGGTTTACTGACAATTTTATCATGAGAAAGTGTTGAACTTTGCCAAATGTTTTTCTTTTCTGTATCAATTGAGATGATCATATGGTTTTTGTCCTTTATTATATTGATATGGTTGGTTAATTTTTAGATGTTCAACTAACCTTACATTCCTGGGATAAATCCCAGTTGGTCATGTATACTCCATTTTATAGTCATGTATACTCCTTTTTATATGTTACTGGATTCACTTGACAAGAATTTGTTCAGGATTTTTATGTTTATATTCATAAAAGATATTGGCCTGTTGTTTTCCTTTCTCGTGATTTCTTTGCCTGGTTTGGTATTCACTTATGTTACAACTGTGCTTTTGTATGTTGAAGATATGATGAAAATATGTTACAGTGCTAACTCCTGGTCCCTTACTATGTGACCTGATTTGAATAGAGAATCATTGCGGATGTAATTAGTTAAGATGTAGTCATACTGGAGTAGAGTGGACCCTTAATCCAATAAGACTGGTGTCCCTATAAGAAGAGCAGAGATACATGAGGAGAAGATGGCCAGGTGATGATGGAGGAGAGACTGGAGTGATGTATCTACAAGCCAAGGAATCACAAAGATTGCTGACAAACACCAGAAGCTAGAATTAGTAAGGAAGGATTCCCACCTCCAGATTTCAGAGGGAGTTTGACTCTGCCCCACCCTTATTTCACACTTCTAGCATCCGAACTGTTTGAGAATAAATTTCTGTTGTTTTAAGCCACTCAGCTTGTGGTAATTTGTTACAGCAGCCCTACGAACCTAATATACCTGGTATGTTACAATTTATTTCTCTCTTGCTGTTCTAAAATTTTTCTCTTTATTTTTGGCTTTTGGCATGAAAAACCTGATCTGTCTGTGTGTGGGTATCTTTGTGTTTATCCTACTTGGAGTTTATTTTCTTGGATGTGCACATTAATGTTTTCCATCAAATTTTGGAAGTTTCAGCCATTATTCCTTTGAATTATTTTTCCTGCCCCTTTCTCTTTTTCTTCTCCTTCTGGTACTTCCATTACACTGTGTTAATGGTGCCTTACATTTCTCTAAGGCTCTGTTCATTGTTCTACATTCTTTTTCTCTGTTTTTCAGATTCTATAATCTATATTGCATAATCTATATTCCATAATCTAATTTGTATTCAAGTTTTCTCATTCTTTCTTTAGACAGTTGAAATCTTCTTTTGAGGCCCTCTAGTAAAGTTTTTATTTTGGTTATTGAATTTCCAGAATTTCCGTTTTGTTCTTTTCTGTAATTTCTAACTCTCTGTTGATCGTCTCTATATGATTAGACATTGTCCTTATGCGAAGGTATATTTACTTCTTTATGCATAGTTTTCTTTAATTCTTTGAACATATTTATAATGGCTGCTTTGAAGGTTTTTTCTTTTAAATCCAGCATCTGAGCTCTCTCATAGGTTTCTGTTGGCTGTTTTGTTTCCTGGGAAGCAATCACAAATTTCTGTTTCTGTGTATATGTTTGCCTCTGCCTCTCCAAGCATGGAAGCTCAGCCATATGGGCAAGTTGAGACAAGCGTGATTGTGATAACACATTCTCAGTCCACCATGCCTGGGACAGAGCTTCTGCTCTATGAGCAGGGGCCAGGTGGAGGAAGGGAGCCCCCAGCTTTTCAGCCACCACTTGCCAGAAATTTAGCCTTTGCAACTCAGAGGTGGAGTCATGAGAAATACTTGCAGCTTGCCTCTCCTGGTTGGATTCCATACACCTTGCCTGGGAACTGAGGGGAGAAGGAGGCCCAACTTTTTGGCCACGCCCACACACCTTACTGAGCTTGGGAGGTGGGAAATGAAGGGAGTGCATTGCGTCTCAAAAAACACAGACTCTTGCTGTTCTTACCAAGATTGAGTAGATTTTCTTCAGTAAATGTCTCGTCGTTTGCTATATACTCCTAGGACAATTTCCTGAAATGTTAAATGATTGTGTTTTAATAGTAAACAGTGGTTATTTTTGTTTCCCTGGGAACAGATCTGAGGAGCTCCTCACACCACCATCGGGAAGTGGAACTCTCCTGACAGGAAAGATTTTACATATTACAGAATGCGACCTGTGCAAGGACTTTTGTTCACAATGTATCCAAAGCACCTACAATACCTGGCACATAGAAGCCTTAAATAAAGATGTGTGGGAGGAAAACAAGGAAAGCAGAGGGAGGACCGAGAAGGGAGGAAAGAGACGGGAGAGAAAGATGATGGAAAGGAATTTGAAAATACATTTTTTATGTTCGGGCAGCTCCTGGAAAACAAATCAAGAGAATCAAATTGTGTTATTGGAGTCCAACCATATGGAACAGATCCTGATTTTATTTTTATATTTTAATTAACAAATAATGAAGACCTAGTAGATTTTTTATTTTGTATGTGTTTTTAAATTTGAGAGATAAATTTATGCTAAATTGCTCAATGCTATTAACATATAATAAAAATATATAAACATAAAATAAATATAAAAGAATTTCTATAACTGAAACCAGCAAACAGCCATTGATGATTAAGCAGCTGGTAACTATTGGGGATCAGAATTGGCCACCTCAAAATATGTCTCTGCGTGAAAGACACTTTGGCCCCCACCCCCACTAACTGACCAAAAGAGTTTGGGATGGGAGGCCCGCCCCCAGAACAGGACATCATAGACATCTCCGGGTATCTGGAGGGTCCTTGCTAAGGCCATTCTTAGTTCTGGTTTGTAAGAGACATTTACGTTTGTAAAGGAAATCTCCATTTGTAAAGGTATTTTCTTCCCTGTACCAGGAAGAAGGGGGGGATGGCCTTACCTAGAAACTTATCAGAACAGAAGGCAAGGACTTAAATCTGCATGATAAACTTACCCATTGTTAACTGTGCTGTTTAGGCAATATGCTATCTGACTCCAACTAGGTTCCTATAGGAAACATCACCCTGGAGCCAGGATCAACATGGTAACGGATGTTTGAGCTATTTTTTTCAGGAATTGGAGCCCCTTGTCCACTTCAGGCCGATTGAGACCATCAACCCATCAACTGGGCCCACACAGACATATGTCCAATAAGCGACCTTTTGACATCAAGAAGTTAAATCTCCACCCTCAGGGCATGCTAACACCGCCATTCTGTGAACATGTACTCTATAAAGAGGCATGCAGCCTGACCATGCTTGTGCAGATCATCAATTACCTCATCTCTCCTCGCCTCCAATCATTTCAGACCACCTTGCCCCCTACCCCAGAAACATCCCTGGTCCCTATTTTCGGGGAAGTGGATTTGAGATTTATTCTCCCATTTCCACACTTGGCTGCCTTGTGATTAATAAACACGCTCTCTGCTGCAATGTTGTTGTCTCAGTGATTGGCTTTCAGGGCAGTGGGCAAAAACGGACCTGGTGTGGTAACAGAACTATAATGGTTAGTATTAAGTACTATGAACAATGTGATAAGAAAGTTACTCTTTTCAGTTGGTTGATGTCTTAATGATTATTGTGCTAACTTGAAAATCACTGCCAATTTTTTTATATCATACTAATCATGTAGTAAAGAAAAGTTATGGGAGGATGTCAAGATGGCGGCGTAGGCAGACTCTGAACACACCACCTCCCGCAGACACAGCCAATTTAGAACTACTGGTGGAAAAATTACCCCTGAGACAGAACTGAAAACTGGATAAGAGGAACTCCTGCAACATAGGACAATCCTAAATGAGGAAGAAGAGTCAGAGACTCCCTTCTGGAGAGAAAAAACGCTGCCTTCACAAGCCGCCAGCTTCACGGCCGCCCGGGAGCAGCCAAAAGGTACGCAGCCTGCCTAGAGGCAAGGGACACTGAGCTGGGGAGTGCCTCCGCTGTGGGTATTTTGTGCACCCAGAACAATGGTGACCAGCGGCATAATATCTGACTTTGCCTGCTACTAAAACATTGAGGAATACTCCCAGAAAACCTGGTTCACAAAGAAATTAAAACTGGCTCTTACAGGGCCCACCCACAAACTCACCTGTTTCAGAGAGCAACCTAAAATCACAAGAAAGAAAGGTGCACAGTGCTTTGTCGAAAAGAGACTCACCTGATAGGCCCTGAGTGCATCTCAGTGAGAGGTAAGACCTCTCCAGGGACAGGGACATTGGCGGAGGCCCTTATTGTGGCCTGGTGTGGGCGTGCTGACACAGACGCCATTGGAGTTCTCCCTGGGGCCTACTAGCCCAGATCTGCCCAACCCACTAGAGCACCAATTTAATCCAGCTCAGCAGGGCAGGCAGGCCACCCTAGAGACTGGCCCTACCCAAAAACAAGCCCTCAGGCAACTTGTGGGGCTACATAGATTGGTGACTGGATTCTCTGCAGCCTGGCAACTGAGCCAAATTCAGTGGGGCAGGGCGTGCACAAGGAGCAGGTGGAGAGTGTGGGGCAGTGGTGGAGTCTGTGGGGCTCCCGCCTTGGAGAGACTCAGTCCACTTCAGGAGATTGGGGCAAGCATACAGGGCAGGACTGTGTTGACTGTGTTTGGGGACCTGTGGGCGGCAGGGCTTGTCAACTGCAGAAGACTTGTGCTTCTCAAAGACCCACATAGGGGGTTTGCCCCACCTTCCAAAGTCTGAAACAATTGGGTGCTCCTGTGCCTGTGGCCAGCCCCACCCAGCTGCAATCCTTAGAGATCTGACAAGAGACCTAAAGGCTGGAGGTTTATAGCGATTGTAAGCCCCTGAGCCTAACAACCTGCCATGCTGGGGGCCTACTCACTTAAAAGAAATACAGCAACACAGAACTTGCAGCCAACTGTGCTGGGGCTCTCCACACCTGATAAAGAAACTGAAGGGCCCACAACAACTACAAGCAGCTGAGCATTACAACAGCTGACCAGGAGCATGACTCGGCCTACCTGGGTGCATACAGGGAGAGCAAACAGGCCACAACAGAAGGACACAGGTAGCCCACATAGGGCTCACCCATGGAACATTGAGAACTGAGGGAAGCACACTGCAGGACTCCTAAGACATCACTTGTATAAGGTCACCTATCCAAGAGCAGGAGACATAGCTGACCTACTTAATACATAGACACAAGCACAGGGAAAGGGGCAAAATGAGGAGGTAAAGGAATACATTCCAAGTAAGGGAACAGGACAAAACTCCAGAAAAGGAACTAAGTGAAACAGGAATGAGCAACCTACCTGACAGAGAGTTCAAACTAAGAGTGTTAAGGATGCTCACTGATATGGGGAGAAGTATAGATGAACTCAGTGAGAATGTCAACAAAGAAATGGAAGATATAAAAAAAAAACCAATCAGAAATGAAGACTATGATACTGGAAATGAAAAATTCGCTAGAGGGACTCAAAAGCAGAGTAGAGGATACAGAAGAATGGACCTGCGAGCTGGACAAAAGACTAGAAGAAATTACCCAAGCTGAACAGGTAAAAGAGAAAAGAATTAAAAAGAGTGAGGACAGTCTAAGGGACATCTGGGACAACATCAAGTGCACTAACATCCATGTTATAGGTGGCCCGGAAGCAGAAGAGAGAGGCAAATGAGCAAAGAATCTATTTCAAGAAATAATAGATGAAAACTTCCCTAACCTAAAGAAGGAAACAGACATCCAGCCCTCACAGGGAGGCTGTGTACAGGAAGCACAGAGAGCCCCAAACAAGATAAACCCAAAAGGCCCAGACCAAGACACATCATAATCAAAATGTCTAGAATTAAAGATAAATAGAGAATCCTAAAAGCTGCCAGAGACGGACAAGTTACATACAAAGGAAACCCCATAAGGCTATCAGCTGACTTCTCAGCAGAAACGTTACAGGCTAGAAGAGAGTGGCACGATATATTTAAAGTGCTAAAAGGAAAAAACTTACAGCCAAGAATACTCTACCTGGCAAGATTATCATTCAAAATGGAAGAAGAGATCAAAAATTTCCCAGACAAGCAAAAATTAAAGAAGTTTGTCACCAAGAAACCAGTGCTACAAGAAATGTTAAAGGGACAGATTTAAGGGGAAAAGAGAAGACCACAAATAGGAAAAATTACCTATATCCATGATAAGAGGGTAATGGATACAAATGCACAAAAAAGAGGTTAGATATGATATCAAATACATAAAAGGAGGGAGGAGGGGAGTTAAAAAATAGAGCGTTCAGACAGAGGTCAAACTAAAGAGACCATCAATTCCGTATAGAAAGAGAAAGAAACAGAGAAGGACTACTAAAACACTGAGAAAAAAAGTTAAAAAGTGGCAGTAAGTACATACTTATCAATAGCTACTTTAAACGTCAATGGACCAAATGCTCCAGTTAAAAGGCATAGGGTGGCTGATTGGATAAGCACTAAGACCCGTATCTATGCTGCATACAAGCGACACACTTCAGACCTAAAGACACTCACAAATTGAAAGTGAAGGGATGGAAAAAGATACTCCACGCAAAAGGCAATGGAAAGAAAGCTGGGGTAGCAGTACTCATAATAGACAAAATAGACTTTAAAACAAAAACTGTAAAAAGGGACAAAGAAGGGCATTACATAATGATCAAGGGAACAATCCAACAAGAGGATATAACACTTGTAAATATCTACGCACCCAATGTAGGTGCACCTAAATATATAAAGCAATTATTAACAGACATAAAAACAGAAATAGACAGTAATACAATAAGAGTTGGGGATTTTAACACTCCACTTACACCAACGGATAGATCATCCAAACAGAAGATCAACAAGGAAACATTGGCATTAAATGACATACTGGAACAGATGGACCTAGTAGATATATACAGAGCATTCCATCCAAAAACTGAAGAATCATGTTCTTTTCAAATACACATGGAACATTCTCCAGGATAGATTACATATTAGGCCACAAAACCAGTGTCCATAAATGTAAGAAGATTGAAATAATACCAAGCATCTTTTCTGACCACAACGGTATGAAACTGGAAATCAACTATAGGAAGAAAATCAGAAAAGCCACAAACACGTGGAGATTAAACAAAATGCTACTGAACAACGACTGGGTCAATGAAGAAATCAAAGAAGAAATCAAAAAATACATGGAGACAAATGAAAATGAGTATAAAACATGCCACAATATATGGGATACAGCAAAAGCGGTTCTAAGAGGGAAGTTTATAGCGATACAGGCCTATCTCAACAAACAAGAAAAATCTCAAATAAACAATCTAACAATGCACCTAAAGGAAATGGAAAAAGAAGAACAAACAAAGCCCAAAATCAGTAGAAGAAGGGAAATAATAAAAATCAGAGCAGAAAGAAATGAAATAGAGACTAAAAAAAAAATAGAAAAAATTAATAAAACCAAGAGCTGCTTCTTTGAAAACATAAAGAAAATTGACAAACCTTTAGCTAGACTCACCAAAAAAAAAAAGAGAGAAGGATCAAATAAGTAAAATCAGAAATGAAAGAGGAGAGGTTACAACAGACGCCTCAGAAATACAAAATATTATAAGAGAATACTATGAAAAGCTATATGCCAACCAATTCGACAATCTGGAAAAAACGGATAAATTCTTAGAATCATACAATCTTCCAAAACTGGATCAAGAAGAAGTAGAGAATTTGAATAGACCAATCACCAGTAAGGAGATCAAAACAGTAATCACAAACCTCCCCAAAAATAAAAGTCCAGGACAGGACGGCTTCCCTGGGGAATTCTACCAAACATTCAAAGAAGACTTAATACCTATCATTCTCAAACTCTTCCAAAAAATTGAGGAGGGGGGGAAGCTCCCTAACTCATTCTGCGAAGCCGACATTACCCTGATACCAAAACCAGACAAGGACAACACAAAGAAAGAAAATTAAAGGCCAATATCATTGATGAACTTCGATGCAAAAATCCTCAACAAAATACTAGCAAATCGCATACAACAATACATTAAAAAGATTATACACCATGATCAAGTGGGATTTATTCCAGGTATGCAGGGATGGTTCAACATTTGCAAATCAATCAATGTAATACACCACATGAATAAAATGAAGAATAAATATCACATGATCATCTCAATAGATGCAGAGAAAGCATTTGACAAGATACAGCATTCATTTATGATAAAAACTCTGAATAAAATGGGTATACAAGAAAAGTATCTCAACATAATAAAGGCCATATATGACAAACCCACAGCTAATATCATCCTCAATGGTGACAAACTGAAAGCTATCCCTCTAAGAACAGGAACCACACAAGGATGCCCACTCTCACCACTCCTATTTAACATAGTACTGGAAGTCCTAGCCAGAGCAATCAGGCAAGAGAAAGAAATAAAAGGGATCCAAATTGGAAAGGAAGAAGTGAAACTGTCACTATTTGCAGATGACATGATTTTATATATAGAAAACCCTCAAGAATCCACCGAAAGACTTTTAGAAGTAATAAACAAATACGGTAAAGTTGCAGGATACAAAATCAACATACAAAAATCAGTTGCATTTCTATACACTAACAACAAAGTAGCAGAAAGAGAAATTAAGAATACAATCCCATTTACAATTGCAACAAAAAGAATAAAATACCTAGGAATAAACTTAACCATAAAGGTGAAAGACCTGTACACTGAAAACTATAAAATATTGCTGAAAGAAATTGAAGAATACACAAAGAAATGGAAAGATATTCCGTGCTCTTGGATTGGAAGAATTAACATAGTTAAGATGTCCATACTTCCTAAAGCAATCTGTAGATTCAATGCAATCCCTATCAAAGTTCCAACAACATTTTTCACAGAAATAGAACAAAGAATCCTAAATTTATATGGAACAACAAAAGACCCCGAATAGCTAAAGGAATCCTGAGAAAAAAGAACAAAGCTGGAGGTATCACACTCCCTGATTTCAAAATATACTACAAAACTATAGTAACCAAAACAGCATGGTAATAGCACAAAAACAGACACACAAATCAATGGAATAGAATCAAAAGCCCAGAAATAAACCCACACATCTATGGACAGCTAATCTTTGACAAAGGAGCCAAGAACATACAATGGAGAAAAGAAAGTCTCTTCCACAAATGGTGTTGGGAAAACTGGATAGCCACATGCAAAAAAATGAAAGTAGACCCTTACCTTACACCATACACAAAAATTAACTCAAAATGGATTAAAGACTTGAACGTGAGACCTGAAACTATGAAACTTCTAGAAGGAAACATAGACAGTATGCTCTTCGACATCGGTCTTAGCAACATATTTTCAAGCACCATGTTTGACTGGGCAAGAGAAACAATAGAAAAAATAAACAAATGAGACTGCGTCAAACTAAAAAGCTTCTGCACAACAAAGGAAACCATCAACAAAACGAAAAGACAACCTAACAATTGGGAGAAGATATTTGCAAACCATATATCTGATAAGGTCTTAATCTCCAAAATATATAAAGAACTCATGCATCTCAACAAAAAAAAAACCTAACAACCCAATTAATAAATGGGCAAAAGACCTGAACAGACATTTCTCCAAAGAAGATATACAGATGGCCAACAGACACATGAAAAGATGTTCAAAATCATTAACTATCAGGGAAATGCAAATCAAAACTACAATGAGATATCACCTCACGCCCCTCAGAATGGCTATAATTAACAAGACAGAAAACAACATGTGTTGGAGAGGATGTGGAGAGAAGGGAACTCTCATACACTGCTGGTGGGAGTGCAAACTGGTCCAGCCACTATGCAAAACAGTATGGAGATTCCTCAAAAAATCAAGGATAGAACTACCATACGATCCAGCTATTCCACTGCTGGGTTTTATCCAAAGAACTTGAAAACACCAATGCGTAAAGATACATGCACCGCTGTGTTCATTGCAGCGTTATTCACAATAGCCAAGACTTGGAAGCAACCTAAGTGCCCATCAAGGGACGAATGGATAAAGAAGATGTGGTATATATACACAATGGAATACTACTCAGCCATAAGAAACGATGAAATCCAGCCATTTGTGACAACATGGATGGACATTGAGGGTATTATGCAAAGTGAAATAAGTCAGAGGGAGAAGGTCAAATACCGTATGATTTCCTTCATTAAGTAGAAGATAATAACAACAATAAACAAACACATAGAGACAGAGATTGGATTGGTGGTTACCAGAGGGGAAGGGGGGAGGGAGGAGGGCGAAAGGAATAATTCGGGACATGTGTGTGGTGATGGGTTGTAATTAGTGTTTGGGTGGTGAACATGATGTAATCTATGCAGAAATAGAAGTATAAAGATGTACACCTGAAATTTATACAATGTTATAAAACAATGTTACCGCAATAAACAAAAAGTAAAAAAAAATAGAAAAGTTCAGTTTAAAAATTCTGTATTATTATTACAATTTTTTCTGTACTTGATGAATAATATTTTTCTACTGAGATTTTTTACATAATTAATTGCTAATATGTGCAGCTCCCCCTGCCCTGTGGCTGCTCTGTCAGGTCCTTACAGTCACATCCTTCTTTGTGCCCTGGGAAGGTGGTTCAGTTTGCAAATTATCATATTTGACACTTTTTTTAAACACAGCTAAACTGTCATCATTTGTCAAGCTGAAGTCTCAGAAAAGGGCCCGTCAGTCATGTACTCCACCGCTGCTATAAAGCCACATCCTTCTGTGCTTGTCACCCTAGACTGAGTTCAAAAGCCATCACAAAAATTTTCAAGGCAGCTGAGTATTGTTAATACAGCTTTGTTGAAATAATCGGAAGTAGGAACTAAGTAAAACATTCATATGTAAACTGCTTAGGATTAAATAAGTGCTAACCTAGACTTGCATCTAAACTTCAAATTTAATTTTAGGAGATTTTGGATATCCTTTACTACTTGTTTTCTCAAATGGAAGCATTTTAAAATATACAAAAGTAATCAGTTGAACCACTGAAGAAAAATAGTCAAATTTTTTAGTTACTATCAAAACTGGAAATTGAATGAACTGTTTTAAACTGAATTGTTAAAGTGGTTTAAGTGTGATGGATGCTCCACATTCATAGATGATTCCTGTTGTGGGAGATCAAGATTTGGCCACTCTGAAATATATCTCTTTACCTTGATTGTTTTCTCTGAGGGACATTTGACCTCCCCCACTAACTGCCTAAAGAATTTGACATGGTGGCTCCTTCCTGAAACAGATCTTCTATCATGATGGCTGTAATGATAATGTAAAATAGATGTTACAATGGGAGGGGCACCAAGCCCCTTGTATCAAAAAAACTCTATCTCTCCCTGACCACATTATCTATAGATGACCCTGAAAAGAATTGTCTTCTTGCCCTCTGAAGTCCCAGACCACTACCCACCCCCAACACTTTCCTCGCCTTTAGCTACAATACTTAAGCAAGCAGCTTAGACAGAGGGAGGAGTTGCTCATTTCTGAGTTTCTCCCATGTTTACATGTTATTTAACTTGGTATTATTTTTTCCTGTTAACCTGTCTTGTTGATTATTTGACCAGCCATAAGAACCTTAAGGGAAAGGGCAGAGGGGGATTCTCCCTCTCTCCCCATGCTGTCTTGTGCTGGCAAAGCATTGCATGTCAAGCCCACCACAAAGCTGTCAAGGCTTAGCCACCAAACTGGCCCCACTGGTTTCCACATGACTACAGGGTCTCATGGAAGTGGACATCCAGTGGTCTTTGGCTTGAAGAGAGCTTCTTAGACCTTTTCTGAACAATCTCAAACCAATCAACCCTTTTATCTTCTTAAATTCCATCCATCACCAGTTTACAGGCTCATTTCTATCTTTTGAAAAAAGTAAGGTGATAGAGCAACTACCATGACACAGTGAGGGATCCCTGAGCAACTCAAAATCAAGTGACTGAAGGATATTTTTGAGGAAGCCTGCAGCCATCTGCTGAAATGTAGAGGGAGATAAGGTTCCTTTAATGTGTTCAAAGCTGAGGAATTGTTCCAGGATTAATTTGAAGAAGTAATGTCTTTTCAAAGCCTGACATAATGCAGTTTTTGAAAGTCAGGGAGGGTCAGGAAGTTATTTCTTAGAAACAAAAGGCTTGTTGTCTTTAAAGACAACAAAGCTTTAAACTTTTCTACTACTAATACAAATGTATATTAAAATGATGGCATTGTAGACTTAACACAGGAAATTGCTGCTTGCTCACTCATTCGTTCCGGAGAGGCAGCAATTTGTGATGAATGAAGATAAGCTACAAATATTTATATAAAATTCTATATTTCTAATGAAAAGAAAAGAGATGCAGGTAGTTATAAACACCTAATACATTCCTTTCTATCTAAATATAACATTAAAAGCAAATTTGGAGATTCAATATCAAGTCTTAAAGGAGAAATATAAAATATAAATTTCAAAAATGTAATTTATTAATGTAATAAATTTAATTAATTTTATAAATATAAAATTAATCTTTCAAGTTATTCATACTTTAATGTCAAGTCTTCCTCCGGTTAGATAAATCTCTACTGACATTTGACATTATTATTCCTCATTCTCAAGTAATATATCCTATACTGCATAGGATGTGAATACCTATCTAAATGTATTAATACTTTATACAGGAAAATCGCTGGTTGATATGGAGTCTTCAGTTCTTTCAAAGGGAGCTCATGAGTTTTTTATTTCACCATATCCTGAACAGAAATCTATTATGTTCATTCTAGGCTCTAATTTTCTTTTTCATAGAAATATACAGAAAAATCATTTAATATAGAGGATTTATATTTTCCATCTTATACTTTCCCATTACTTAAATTTTATGTATTTTTTTATTTTGTAATATAGTACTTTATTCAGTATAACTGGGTGTCCTGTTGAAAGGAAAACAATTAGCAGAGTCATCAAATTCTCCATTTCCATTTCCCAAACTCCTTTAACTATTTGTATTATTACTAACAATTTGTATTATTAACTATTTTCATTGTTATTTATAGTTATTATTGCTTTAACATTAAATAATCTTTAAAAATATTTTCTTGTTCCATCAACTTTTGGTGTTCTCTTAACTTCCAGACCCTTTAAAATTAGTTTATTCATTCCCCCACCTTCCCTCAACTTTTTCTGTACTTCCTTAAATCTTTCACTTCCTATATCCTATTCTACCCTTAATATTAAATTGTCATGGCTATTGTTAACAATTAAATTGTCAAGACTCTTGTCAAGACTATGTTAATATTTATGCTATATTCCAAATGACAAATAGTATTTTTCCATTTTGTCTATAGATTGATTTTATGAGTTAAAAACTCTAGAAATATCAATTACTGTCTCCCAAGCACTGTGCTAAGACTACTTTTCTCTCTCTATGGAAATAAAGGCATAACCCATATGTCACTTGGAGGAGAATTTTCCTAGGATCAAGATTAAACGTGCTCTCTTTCCTTAAGTCCCATCAATAGCTTAAAATCATGCTGCATTTAAATTTACCTCACAAACGGTCCATGGTTTCTGGTATAGCTTATGGGTTCCTTGGACTTTCTAACTGCCTTTCTTTGTTTTCTTTTGACTATGAAAAATTTGTTTACTACATACATAAAACTACCCCCTTTCTTAATCACATCTTCTATCACACGTTGTCCAACTTCTGCCTAGAGCCATTCTCCTCATCTCTTGTATTTTCCTCACCCACTTGGCTGAGGTGCTTGCTACACAGCTCCTACCACACGCCTTCCTTCTCTGCACGCCTGAAGTGATCTCCCTGATTCCTGGGCTTCATGTTTCCCTCCTCTTATAAATTGAGTATATTCTCAAGTAGCTTCTTCAGAAAAGAACAACAGAATGTAAGTGTTTTTCAGACAAAATTGTCATTAGTTTGTATTCACATTTATTGGACACTTAGTTTGTGTAAGACTTTTAAGTTCAAAATCAATTCCCTTGACATTACAAAGCCCTTTTTCTCTGTCAGTTTGAATGCAATTTTTATCTCTTTTCAGGTGTTCCCTGTCATAGAACTTTATTACAATTCTAAAGATACCTGAAAAATTTTGATTAGGGAGAGAAAAAAATCATATAGATTATATGTAGTTGGAATTCTGTCATTGCTAGTAGTACCCCATTAACTTCTGTTTCTCCAGTCTTCCCATGGAACAATAAATTACACTTTCTTCAAGCATCTCAAACAAAGGTTGTGTGGAGTGGGGGCATCCCTAGAGGCAGCAGCTGAGTATGATGAGTCGGCAAGAACATGTGCAAGTTGTACATAATGTTATAAATTTATCTAACGATAATTCACTCTGGGCTGTGGCATAGCTCCGAGTCTTCAGATGGCCAACAGAAACCTGACTTCCTTCCCTCTAGTGTCTCACCTTCTCAGTAGTCTTTCATTTTCAACTCCCTTTCTGGAAGCTTTAGGGTATTCATCCTATTTAGTAGGTTAGTATTTCTTTTCAATCTGAAGATACATATCTCTTTTCAGTACTGGGACCATTTCTCCTGGTATTTTTTGGTAATTTCCCAACAATACCCACTCACACCACCATCACTACCATTGTTTTATATTTCTCAGTTTCTGAAAATCTTATCAGATAAGAGTTTAGAACTTCTGGGTTGATCCTCCAGGTCACTTGTAATTTCTTTTTTTTTTTTTCTTTTCTCTTTTTCTTTTCTTTCTTTTTAGTAAGTATTTTATATTCTTATCCCAGATTTATGTTTTATATCCTAGATTTTTATATCATTTTCATTTTTCTTAACAATCTGTATTTGTTTCCAAGATGAAATATTTTCTCTTATGTAAGTTTACTCTCTTGTGTTAACTGAATTCTTTTTTTTTCCAAGGTCTGTATTTCTGCTTTCTCTTTCTATGTACTAATTTTCTCTCTATATTGAATAATATTTAATTTGTTGTCTGTTCATAACTAAGAATGAAAGATTAAGTTGATTTATATTAGTAGGACTTCCCTGTAAATAAATCTGTCAGAGTCAGGGTGTCGATTTAGTTGGTGTGGGTGTAGTTCTCACATGCCAGAAAGAGGAGGACTTTGCCTCACGTGGCAATATTCACATCAGGGGTTCACTGGAAGACTTCTGCTGTAATCTCTATGGATAATTGCTGGTCTTCAAGTGACTCTGTGGCGGGGGGGGCAGCATAAGTGTTGTGGAGGGGTGCAGACTGGCCATACTTCTGCATGGACTGATTTTCTTTATTCCCCCCACTGTCAGGCCACTTATTCTACCTCTATGCTTGATGCCATTGCTCCTGGGGCCTCTCTGAGGGTCCTCCAGGAGGTTTGGTTACCTCATCCATTGGGACCTCTCACACTCCTGTGCTGAGAAGAACATGACATAACTTCTCTGGTATTCCTGCCTGAAATGAATAACCTGAGTAAAATTATAGGGAAACATCAGACAAACTAAAATCAAAGGACATTCTACAAATTAACTGTATTTGCCAAATATGAAAATGTCTTGAAAGACAAAAACTTAGGGATCCTTTTAGATTAAAAAAAATATTAAAGATACATGTCAACAAAAAGCAATAGCTAATTCTGGATCAGGGGAAAATATTACTTATAAAAGACATTATCAGGACAAATGATATTCGAAGTGTGGACACTACATTATATAATAGTAGTATACTAATGCTAAATTTCCTGACTTTCTGATTTTTGTAATTGTATTATGGATTTCAAGGAGAATTTTCTTGTTCTTAGGAAAAGCATGGCATTTACAACTTACTCTTACAAGATTAAGGAGAATAAAAAATCAAATCAAAAAAATGAAAAACTTGAATTTGGTAAAGAATTTAGAGGAGTTTTCTACAGCTTTTCTATAAGTTTGAAATTATATGAAAACTTAGAAGTTCCAAAGATTTTTAGTTCTCTTTGCCAAGAGACAAATGGGGTCTCTCATTCACTTTCATTATGGCTGGAAATCTGGATGTTGACAACAAATTCAAACATGAAGATAATCCTCTGTTGGATAAACAAAACACACCAATGGGCCACATAAAGCCCACACATCTCTGTTAGTGAAGGAAGGCATTAGATGGATTTTAAAGCCTTTCTTCCTGCATACTTTTTGTGTGTGTGTGTGTGAGGAAGATGCGCCCTGAGCTAACATCAATGCCAATCTTCCTCTTTTTGCTTGAGGAAGATTGTCCCTGAGCTAACATCCATGCCAATCTTCCTCTATTTTGTATGTGGGTCACCTTCACAGCATGGCTTGATGAGCAGTGTATAGGTCCATTCCTGAGATCAGAACCTACAAACCCCAGGCGCTGAAGTGGAGCACACAAAGTTAACCACTATGCCACCAGGCCGGCCCCTTCTGCATAATTTTAGAAGGATAAAAAAGCAATGTTGATGAATTAAAACTGTCCCCTTAGTGCTCTTAATCATTCTGGTTTACTTGTGTTAGCTCTGTTGTAACCTGGTTTATCCCATTATCATGTGTACAACTAGGGAAGGCATCTTGCTTACTTGTTTGTTACCTTGGATTTTGTGAGCTGTCAGTTTGATATCAAGTAAGGAGAAAAACAGATTGAAGTAAGCACAAAGCTATTTTGACCTGAAAATGGTAATCTAACATTTTATTATAGACAAAACAATCCCTAATAACAGATACCTCTGTCATGCAGAGATTAATTGGCTCTTATATACATAATGCATACTCCCCTTCCTCTATAGATGGGGAATCTGCATTCTAAACTTTCGACCTTCTAGACATTGCTAATTCTCTTTTTTCCATCTCCTCCTTAGGTGAATGTGGCTCCCTCCCATGCCTAGGCTTCTCATTTCCAAAGTCCTACACCAATGGTGGCTTCTCATAACCTGTTCCCACTTTTCCCTCCTTCCCCTCTTGCCTTTGTAAATATTTCAATTATCTAATATAAATGAATTTAAACAAATCTAAGAGGTCAGTTTATGTATATGCACATTTCAAACTCAAATAATCTACACTACATAAAAGTAAATTAGCTGATCTCCAAAGCTTAATTCCCAAGAATTCCCACACATCCTTCTCACATTCATACCTCTGATTAAATCATTCCTTTATTTAATCAATCTCATAATTAATAAAATATTTATTCTTTTTTATTTTCCTTTAAGGGCAAATTTAATTTAAAACCAAAGCGTGTTCAGTGCTATGTAGTCAACAGCTTCATTGAGATATAATTTACATGCCATAAAACTCACACAGTTAAATATACAGTTCAGTGGATTTTAGAATATCCACAGCATTGTGAAACTCTCACTATCACTTTTGTGTTATAGCTATCTTTTGTAGCAACCTTTTGTGTTATAGCCATCCTAGTGGATACAAAGTGACGTCTCACTGAGGTTTTGAATTGCGTTTCCCTGATGACTAAAGATGCTAAGCGTCTTTTCATATGCTTATTTCTCTTTGTATATTTTCTTTGAAGAAATATCTATTAAAATCCTTTGCTTATTTTTTAAATGGGTTATTTGTATTTTTATTGTTTAGTTGTAAGAGTTCTTTATATATTCTGAGTGTTGTTGTTTTTTTTTTGAGGAAGATCAGCCCTGAGCTAACATCCATGCTAATCCTCCTCTTTTTGCTGAGGAAGACTGGCTCTGAGCTAACATCTATTGCCAATCTTCCTCCTTTTTTTTTCTCCAAAGCCCCAGCAGATAGTTGTATGTCATAGTTGCACGTCCTTCTAGTTACTGTATGTGGGACGGGGCCTCAGCATGGCCGGAGAAGCTGTGCGTCGGTTCGCGACCGGATCAGAACCCGGGCCGCCAGTAGCGGAGTGCGCGCACTTAACCGCTAAGCCACAGGGCCGGCCCTCTTTATATATTCTGGATAAAAGTCCTTTATCAAATACATAATTTGCAAATATTTTCTCCTTTTCACTTTCTTGATAGGATGATTTCCAACACAAAAGTTTTTAATTTTGAAGTAGTCCAATTTATCTATTTTTTTCTTTGTTCACTTGCATTTTCATGTTGTAACTAAAAATCACTTGCCTAATCCAAGGCCTGGGAGCATTAATCCGATGTTTTCTTCTAATATCTCCATAGATTAAGCTCTTACATTTAGGTCTACAATCCATTCTGTTAATTTTTGTGTGTGATGTGAGGAAGGGGTCCAACTTTATTCTTTGCATATAGATATCCAGTTGTCCCAGCACTATTTTTTGAAAAGATTATTTGTTCCTCCAACAAGTTGTCTTGACACCTAGAAATTTAAGGGTTTATTTCTGGACCATCCACTCTATCCCATTAATCTATATGTATATATTTATATCAGGATATCTTGATTATTCTAGCTTTACAGTAAGTTTTGAAATCAGGAAGTGTGAGTCCTATAAATTTGTTCTTCTTTTTCAATATTGTATTGGCTATTCTGGGTTCCTTGCATTTCCACATACATTTTAATATCAGAGTCGCAATTTCTGAAAAACATCCAAGTGGGACTTTTATTAAAACTACATTGAGTCTATATATCAAATTGGGGAGTATTGACACGGTAACAATATGAAGTTTTCTAATCCATGAATATGACTTGTCTTTCCATTTATTTAGATTTTATTTCATTTCTTTCAACAACGTTTTGTAGTTATCAGTGTATAACCCTGGCACTTCTTTGGTTAAATTCATTCCTAAGTATTTTACTCTTTTTGATACTATTTTAAATGAAATTGGTTTTTTCTTTCTTTCTTTCTTTCTTTTTTTTTTTTTTTTTTGAGGAAGGTTTGCCCCAAGCTCACATCTGTTGCCAATCCTCATCTTTTTTGCTGAGGAAGATTGGCCCTGGGCTAACATCCATGCCCATCTTCCTCTACTTTATATGGGATGCCACCGCAGAATGGCTTGATAAGCAGTGTGTAGGTCCGCACCCAGGATCCAAACCCGCAGACCCCAGGCCACCGAGCATGCGAACTTAAAGCTATGCCACGAGGCCAGCCCCTTATTTCATTTTTTGAGTGTTCATTTCTATTACATAGAAATACAATTAATTTTTGTATGTGGATCTTGTATCCTGCAATCTTGCTGACCAATTTATTAGTTCTAAGAGTTTTTAGTGGATTCCTTAGGATTTCTGTATACAAGATCATGTGATCTGAAAATAGAGAAAACTTTACCTCTTCTCTTCCAATATGGATGCCTTTTATTTCTTTTTCTTATCTAGTTTCCCTGGCTGGAACCTCCTGTGCATTGTTGAACAGAGTTGATGAGCACAGACATTCTTGTCTTGTTCCTAATCTTAGGAGAAAGCATTCAAAGTCATTCACTGAATCGTGTATGGTGATTATGATGATAGCTGTGAGATATTCTTTGATGCCATTGATCTGTTTTAGGAATTTTCCTTTTATTTTCAGTTGTTGAATGTTTGGATCATGAAAGGGTTTTGGATTTTGTCAAATGCTTTTTTTCATCTATTGCTATTCAGCAACAAAAATGTTGTTCTTTGCCCTTTAAACTCTTAATATGTTGTGTTACATTCATTAATTTTCAGATGCTGAACCAAGCTTATGTTCCTTGGTAAATGACACCTCATCATGGTGTATAATCCGTTTTATGCGTTGGTGTGTTTGGTATGCTAGTATTTGTGGAGGAATTTTGTGTCTATATTCACAAGGGACATGAGTCTGTTCTTTCCTTTTCCTATGATGTCTTACTCTGGTTTTGGCATCGAGTTAACACGAGCATCATAGAATGAGTCGGAAAGTGTTCCCTCTTTTACAATTTTTTGAAAGACTTTATGAAAAACTGGTATTAATTCTTTAATATTTGGTAGAATTTACCAATGAAACTATGTGGGCCAAGGTTTTACTTTCTGAGAAGATTTTTAAATTACTAATTCAATATCTTTACTTGTTATTGGCCTATTGAGAGTTTTTTTTTCTTCTTGAGTTTTTTGTGATAGTTTTTGTCTTTCTAGAATTTTTTTAATTTCATTTAAGTTATCTCATTTGTTGACATACAGTTGTTCATGGTATTTCTTTACCATTCTTTTTTTTCTGTAAGGTCAGGTATGATGTTCCCTCTTTTTCTGTGATTTTATTAATTTCTGCTTCTCCTTTCTTTTCATAGTCAATATTAGTCAATTTCATTGATGTATTCAAAGAAACAACTTTTGTTTTGTTGATTTCCTTTACTGTTTTTCCATTCTCTATTTCACTTATTTTTGCTCTAATCTTTATATCTCTTCTTTCTCGTGCTTTAGGTTTAGTTTGCCCTTCTTTTACCAGTGCTCTAAGATGAAAGATTAGGTTACTGATTTGAATTTTTCTTCCTCTTTTTTTTTTTTTAGCATACATGTTTGTAGCTATAAATTTCTCTCACAGCATTGACTTAGGTGCATTTTGTAAGTTTTAGTATGTTGTGATTTTTTATTTTTTCATGCCTATCAAAATATTTGCTAATTTCTGATGTGATTTCTGCTTTGAGCTAATGGTTATTTAGTGGTTTTTATTTAATTTCCACCTATTTCTAAATTTCGTAAATCTTCTCCCTTTATTGATTTTAGTTTAATTACATAGTATTCAGAGACCATAATTTGCATGATTTCAATTTTTTAAAATTCATTGAGGCATGTTTTATGGCCCAGCATATGATAAATTTAAATTCTTCAGAATTTACCATGCAGTATGTTCTATATATGTCTGTTAGGATTAGTTGTTTTATAATTTTGCTCAAGTCTTCTGTATCTTTTCTGATCTGCTTATTTTAAAAAGCTTATTATTGATAATGGGGCACTGAAGTCTTCAAAAATTATTGTTTATCAATTTCTCCTCATTTTGTCATTTTTCATTGTTTATTTTGGGCCGTCGTTGATAGGTGCATCTATGTACAATTATAATTGTTATATCTTTCTGATAGACTGACTCTTTTACCATTATAAAATATTCCTCTTTTTCTCTAGTAACATCTTTTGTTTAAAAGTCTGTCCATTAATTATATAAATACTCAGCTCTCTTATGGTTGCTTTTTGCATGATGTATCTTTTACCTACACTTTACTTTCAATTTATTTTTCCTTGAATCTAAAGTCTGTCTCCTGTAAGTAGCATATAGTTGATTGGACTAATTAATCCATTCACATTTAATTTTCTATGTGGTTAGATTTTTTTATGCCATCTTGCTTTGTGTTTTCTATATATTTATTGTCTTTTTTGTCCCTCTGTTCCTGCTTGGCTGCCTTTTCTTACTCATTAAGTGAATATGTTCTACTGCAAAATTTTAGTTCCTTTAATGATTTTTGACCATAACTTTGAGTTATTTTCTTAATGGTTGCTCTAGGGCTTATGATATATACCTTAATTTATGATAATCTACTTCATTTTCATACTAACTCAATTCCAGTGAGAGGCAGAAACTTACACCCCTGTAGCTCTATTCTTTCATCCCTGTTTTTGTATTATCATTATACATCTTATATCTATGTATATATCTTACAGACAAAAAATATAGTGTTACCATTAATATTTGTATAATTCTATGTCTTTTAAAGAAACTTTGGGAAGACGTGGAACAAATACTAACTTCTAGAGTTTGTTATGTTTATCTTTCTATTCATATCTCTGGTATTCATTTCTTCTGCTGGACTCAGATTACCGGCTAATGTCATTTTCAATACAGCTTTTTTCTCTGCTCCTTTCTTTGTGTTGTTATGTCAAGTATATTGTATTTCTATATTTTATAGGTCAAAACACATTTATATCTTTATATTGACTTATGCAATTGCTTTTTAAATAAGGGAAGAAAGAAGAATAAATATGTAATTCTGTTGTTTTATATTTATCTACATATTTACCAGCACTCTTTTGTGTTAGTGTAGGTATTGGTACTTTTTGGTATCACTTGCATTAAGTTCAAGAACCGTAATGTTTCTAGTAAGACAGGTCTGCTAGAAATAAATTTTCTCTCTTTTTGTTTATTGGGGAATGTCTTTATATCACCTTCACTTTTAAAAGATTTTTTTGATATGTTTTATGTATTCAATTTAGTTGTTTTTCTCTTGTTGCTTTCAAGATTTTCTTATTAATTTTTGCTTTCAACACTTGTATTGTGATGTGTCTAGATGTGGATCTCTTTGTGTTTATTGTTTGTTGAGCTTCTTGAATGTGTAGATTTTTTAACTCAAATTTGGAATGTTTTAGATCATTATTTCTTTAACTATTCTTTTTTTTTTTAATTTTTTGTTTATTGCAGTAACATTGGTTTATAACATTGTAAAAATTTCAGGTGTACATCATTGTATTTCTATTTCTGCATAGATTACATCATGTTCACCACCAAAATACTAATAACAACCCATCACAACACACATGTACCGAATTATCCCTTTCACCCTCCTCCCTCCCCCCTTCCCCTCTGGTAACCACCAATCCAATCTCTGTCCCTATGTGTTGCTTTATTGTTGTTATTATCTACTACTTAATGAAGGAAATCATGCCGTACTTGACCTTCTCCCTCTGACTGATTTCACTTTGCATTATACTCTCAATGTCCACCCATGTTGTCACAAATGGCTGGATTTCATCGTTTCTTATGGCTCATTAGTATTCCATTTTGTATATATACCACATCTTCTTTATCCATTCGTCCCTTGATGGGCACTTAGGTTACTTCCAAGTCTTGGCTATTGTGAATAACGCTGCAATGAACACAGGGGTGCATGTACCTTTATAAATTGGTGTTTTCAAGTTCTTTGATTAAATACCCAACAGTGGAATAGCTGGATCATATGGTAGTTCTATCCTTGATTTTTTGAGGAATCTCCATACTGTTTTGCATAGTGGCTGGACCAGTTTGCACTCCCACCAGCAGTGTATGAGAGTTCCCTTCTCTCCACATCCTCTCCAACACATGTTGTTTTCTGTCTTGTTAATTATAGCCATTCTGAGGGGCGTGAGGTGATATTTCGTTGTAGTTTTGATTTGCATTTCCCTGATAGTTAATGATTTTGAACATCTTTTCATGTGTCTGTTGGCCATCTGTATATCTTCTTTGGAGAAATGTCTGTTCAGGTCATTTGCCCATTTTTTAATTGGGTTGGTAGTTTTTTTGTTGTTGAGATGCATGAGTTCTTTATATATTTTGGCGATTAAGCCCTTATCAGAAGTATGGTTTGCAAATATCTTCTCCCAATTGTTAGGTTGTCTTTTTGTTTTGTTGATGGTTTCCTTTGCTGTGCAGAAGTTTTTTAGTTTGATGTAGTCCCATTTATTTTTTCTATTGTTTCTCTTGCCCGGTCAGACGTGGTGTTTGAAAAGATGTTGCTAAGACCGATGTCGAAGAGCGTACTGCCTATGTTTTCTTCTAGAAGTTTCACAGTTTCAGGTCTTACATTCAAGTCTTTAATCCATTTGGAGATAATTTTTGTGTATGGTGTAAGGTAAGGGTCTACTTTCATTTTTTTGCATATGGCTATCCAGTTTTCCCAACACCATTTGTTGAAGAGACTTTCTTTTCCCCATTGTATGTTCTTGGCTCCTTTGTCAAAGATTAGCTGTCCATAGATGTGTGGGTTTATTTCTGGGCTTTCGATTCTATTCCATTGATCTGTGTGTCTGTTTTTGTGCCAGTACCATGCTGTTTTGGTTACTATAGCTTTGTAGTATATTTTGAAATCAGGGAGTGTGATACCTCCAGCTTTGTTCTTTTTTCTCAGGATTCCTTTAGCTATTCGGGGTCTTTTGTTGTTCCACATAAATTTTAGGATTCTTTGTTCTATTTCTCTGAAAAATGTTGTTGGAACTTTGATAGGGATTGCATTAAATCTATAGATTGCTTTAGGAAGTATGGACATCTTAATTATGTTAATTCTTCCAATCCAAGAGCACGGAATATCTTTCCATTTCTTTGTGTCTTCTTCAATTTCTTTCAGAAATGTTTTATAGTTTTCGGTGTACAGATCTTTCACCTCTTTGGTTAAAGAGGTATTCCTAGGTATTTTATTCTTTTTGTTGGGATTGTAAATGGGATGGTATTCTTAAGTTCTCTTTCTGCTACTTCGTTGTTAGTGTACAAAAATGCAACTGATTTTTGTATGTTGATTTTGTATCCTGCAACTTTACCATATTCGTTTATTATTTCTAAAAGTTTTCTGGTGGATTCTTTAGGGTTTGCTATATATAAAATCATGTCATCTGCAAATAGTGACAGTTTCAATTCTTCCTTTCCAATTTGGATCCCTTTTATTTCTTTCTCTTGCCTGATTGCTCTGGCTAGAACTTCCAGTACTATGTTAAATGGGAGTGGTGACAGTGGGCATCCTTGTCTCGTTCCTGTTCTTAGAGGGATAGCTTTCAGTTTTTCACCATTGAGGATGATATTAGCTGTGGGTTTCTCATATATGGTCTTTATTATGTTGAGGTACTTTGCTTCTATACCCATTTTATTCAGAGTTTTTATCATAAATGGATGCTGTATCTTGTCAAATGCTTTCTCTGCATCTATTGAGATGATCATGTGATATTTATTCTTCATTTTATTCATGTGGTGTATTACGTTGATTGATTTGCGAATGTTATACCATCCCTGCATCCCTGGAATAAATCCCACTTGATCATGGTGTATAATCTTTTAAACTTATTGTTGTATGCGATTTGCTAGTATTTTGTTGAGGGTATTTGCATCGATATTCATCAGTGATATTGGCCTTTAATTTTCTTTTTTTTTGTGTTGTCCTTGTCTGGTTTTGGTATCAGGGTAACGTCGGCTTCGCAGAATGAGTTAGGGAGCTTCCCCCCCTCCTCAATTTTTTGGAAGAGTTTGAGAAGGATAGGTATTAATTCTTCTTTGAATGTTTGGTACAATTCACTGGGGAAGCCGTCTGGTCCTGGACTTTTATTTTTGGGGAGGTTTTTGATTACTGTTTCGATCTCCTTACTGGAATTGGTCTATTCAAATTCTCTACTTCTTCTTGATCCAGTTTTGGAAGGTTGTATGATTCTAAGAATTTATCCATTTCTTCCAGATTGTCGAATTGGTTGGCATATAGCTTTTCATAGTATTCTCTTATAATCTTTTGTATTTCCGAGGTGTCTGTTGTAACCTCTCTTCTTTCATTTCTCATTTTACTTATTTGTGCCTTATCTCTTTTTTTCTTGGTGAGTCTAGATAAAGGTTTGTCAATTTTGTTTATGTTTTCAATGAACCAGCTCTTGGTTTTATTAATTTTTTTTTATGACATCAACTTTTGAAAAAAGAAAACAGCTTTATTGTTAGATTGATCTGCAAGGAGACAAGGGCATATGCTCTCAGATCTGCCTCTACTATCCACAGCTTGGGGCACAATTTATGAGATGAAGGGCAGGGTGGTCTGAAGTGTGGAGATAGATGATTGGAAGTAAGGAGAAGTGAGGAAATTGATGATCTGCGCAAGTGTAGTCAAGCTTCCTGGCTCTTCGTAGGACACGTGTTCACAAAGTGATGGTGCTAGTATGATCTGAGGGTGGAGTTTTTAGTTCAAAAGATCGCTTATCGAGAACTCGTGCAAGCCCAATTGATGCACTGGTGGTCTCAACCAGTCTGAGCTGGACAAGAGGGGACTGTCAGTTCCTGAAAGACAACTCTTAATTACTCCGTTGATAAGATGGGGTCAGTTGAACTAGTCCCGGAGAGCCTGCGGTTACAAAACAACTTCAATTATTTGATCAGTAATAATTGCTTTTAAGTATTTTTCCCCAAGAGATATCAAAATGTTACCTCTGGAAAGAATTACTGAGTTTGATGTTCCTATACCCCCATGAATCAAAGCTGTTTGAACTTGTTCTAACCACCATCACTTCAACAGTAATAATGATTTTAAATTGAATAAAAAGTTAAACCTCAGATGATTTAGCAAGCCCCCTGCTATCCAATTTGCTGGAATTATAGGCCATTTCGTTTTTGAAGATAATACCTAAACAATGTAAATCTAGTCATGGACAATAATATAAAAATGTGATATTTTCAAATGTCATATCTTAATAAACTCTGAAATTGTTAAAAAAAAAAGAATTACTGAGTTTAATTTTTTATATTGTTTTTTTGGTCTCTATTTCATTTATTTCTGCTCTGATTTTTATTATTTCCCTTCTTCTACTCATTTTGGGCTTTGTTTGTTCTTCTTTTTCCAGTTCCTATAGGTGCATGGTTAGATTGTTTATTTGAGATTTTTCTTGTTTGTTGAGATAGGCCTGTATCACTATAAACTTCCCTCTTAGAACCGCTTTTGCTGTATCCCATAAATTCTGGCATGTCGTATTTTCATTTTCATTTGTCTCCAGATATTTTTTTATTTCTTCTTTGATTTCTTCGTTAACCCAGTCGTTGTTCAGTAGCATTTTGTTTAATCTCCACGTACTTGTGGCTTTTCTGATTTTCTTCCTATAGTTGATTTCTAGTTTCATACCGTTGTGGTCAGAAAAGATGCTTGGTATTATTTCAATCTTCTTAAATTTATGGAGACTTGTTTTGTGGCCTAATATGTGATCAATCCTGGAGAATGTTCCATGTGCATTTGAAAAGAACGTGTATTCTTCAGTTTTTGGATGGAATGCTCTGTATATATCTACTAGGTCCATCTGTTCTAGTGTGTCGTTTAAGGCTAATGTTTCCTTATTGATCTTCTGTTTGGATGATCTATCCGTTGGTGTAAGAGGAGTGTTAAAGTCCCCTACTATTACCGTGTTACTGTCTATTTCACTTTTTTTTATTGATGTTTTAATGGTTTCTAACATTGTGAAATTTTTGGGTTGTACATTTTTTTTGTACATCACCATATATATGACTCCCTTTACCCCTTGTGCCCACCCCCCACCCCCACTGTCCCTGGTAACCACAGTCCAGCTTTCTCTGTCCATGTGTTGGTTTATATTCCACATATGAGTGAGATCATACAGTGTTTGTCTTTCTCTTTCTGGCTTATTTCACTTAACATAATACGCTCCAGGCCCATCCATCTTGTTGCAAATGGGACGATTTTGTCTTTTTTTATTGCTGAGGAGTATTCCATTGTATATATATACTACATTTTCCTAATCCAATCGTCAGTCGAGGGACACTTAAGTTGCTTCCACTTCTTGACTATGGTGAATAATGCTGCAATGAACATAGGGGTGCATAAGCCTCTTTGGATTGTTGATTTCAGGTTCGTTGGATAGATTCCCAGTAGTGGGGTGGCTGGATCATAGGGCATCTCTATTTTTAATTCTTTGAGGAATCTCCATACCGTTTTCCATAGAGGCTGCACCAATTTGCATTCCCACCAGCTGTGTATGAGGGTTCCTGTTTCTCCACATCCTCTCCAACATTTGTTGTTTTTTGTCTTGGTGATTATAGCCATTCTAACGGGCATGAGGTGGTATCTTAGTGTTGTTTTGATTTGCATTTCCCTGATGATTAGTGATGTTGAGCATCTTTTAATGTGCCTATTGGCCATCTGTATATCTTCCTTGGAGAAGTGTCTCTTCATTTCCTGTGCCCATTTTTTGATCGGGTTGTTTGTTTTTTTTGTTGTTCAGTTGTGTGAGTTCTTTATATATTATGAAGATCAACCCCTTGTCAGATGTATGTTTTGCAAATATTCTCTCCCAGCTGGTGGGTTGTCTGTACATCTTGATTCTGGTTTCATTAGTCTTATAAAAGCTCGTTACTCTGATAAAGTCCCGCTTGTTTATTTTTTCTTTAGTTTCCCTAGTCGGGGTATGCATGTCATCTGAAAACATTCCTTTAAAATCAATGTCAAATAGTGTGTTGCCTATATTTTCTTCTATGAGTTTTATAGTTTCAGGTCTCACCTTCAGGTCTTTGATCCATTTGGAGTTAATTTTTGTGAATGGCGATAGCACATGGTCCACTTTCATTCTTTTGCATATGGCTGTCCAGTTTTCCCAACACCATTTATTGAAGAGACTTTCCTTTCTCCATTGCATGTTCTTAGCACCTTTGTCGAAAATTAGCTGTCCGTATATGTGTGGTTTTATTTCTGGGCTTTCAATTCTGTTCCATTGATCTGTGTGTCTGTTTTTGTACCAGTACAATGCTGTTTTGATTACTATTGCTTTGTAGTATGTTTTGAAGTCAGGGATTGTGATGCCTCCTGCTTTGTTCTTTTTTCTTAGGATTTCTTTATCTATTCGGAGTCTTTTGTTGCCCCATATAAATTTTAGTATTCTTTTTTCTATTTCTGTGGAGAATGTCATTGGGATTCTGATTGGGATTGCATTGAATCTGTAGATTGCTTTAGGTAATAGAGACATTTTAACTATGTTTATTCTTCCAATCCACGTGCATGGGATATCTTTCCATTTCTTTATGTCATCATGGATTTCCCTCAATAATGTCTTGTAGTTCTCATTGTATAGGTCCTTCACCTCCTTGGTAAGATTTATTCCTAGGTATTTTATTCTTTTTGATGCAATTGTAAGTGGTATTGTCTTTTTGAGCTCTCTTTCTGTTAGTTCATTATTAGCATACAGAAATGCAACTGATTTTTGTAGATTGATTTTGTACCTTGCAACTTTGCTGTAGTTGTTGATTGTTTCTAATAGTTTTCCAACAGATTCTTTAGGGTTTTCTATATATAACATCATGTCATCTGCAAATAGTGAGAGTTTCACTTCTTCGTTACCTATTTGGATTCCTTTTATTCCTTTTTCTTGTCTAATTGCTCTGGCCAAAACCTCCAGTACTATGTTGAACAGGAGAGGTGAGAGTGGGCAGCCCTGCCTCATTCCTGTTCTCAGAGGAATGGCTTTCACTCTTTCCCCGTTGAGTATGATGTTGGCTGTGGTTTTGTCATATATGGCCTTTATTATGTTGAGGTATTTTCCTTCTATTCCCATTTTATTGAGAGTTTTTATCATAAATGTATGTTGTATCTTGTCAAATGCCTTCTCTGCGTCTATTGAGATGATCATGTGGTTTTTATTCTTTGTTTTGTTGATGTGATGTATCACGTTGATTGATTTGCGGATGTTGAACCATCACTGTGCCCCTGGTATAAATCCCACTTGATCATGGTGTATGATCTTTTTAATGTATTGTTGTATTCGGCTTGCCAATATTTTGTTGAGGATTTTTGTATCAATGTTCATCAGCGATATTGGCCTGTAATTTTCTTTCTTTGTATTGTCTTTGTCTGGTTTTGGTATCAGGGTGATGTTGGCCTTGTAGAATGATCTAGGAAGTGTTCCATCTTCCTCTATTTTTTGGAATAGTTTGAGAAGGATGGGTATTAAATCTTCTTTGAATGTTTGGTAAAATTCACTGGAGAAGCCATCTGGTCCTGGACTTTTATTTTTTGGGAGGTTTTCGATTACTATTTCAATCTCTTTACTTACTCTTTATTGGTCTATTCAGATTCTCCATTTCTTCTTGGTTCAATTTTGGCAGGTTGTATAAGTCTAAGAATTTATCCATTTCTTCTAGATTGTCCAATTTGTTGGCATATAATTTCTCATAGTATTCTCTTATAATCCTCTGTATTTCCATGGTATCCGTTGTAATTTCTCCTCTTTCATTTCTAATTTTATTTACTTGAGCCTTTTCTCCTTTTTTCTTAGTAAGCCTGGCTAACGGTTTGTCTATTTTGTTTATCTTCTCGAAGAACCAACTCTTTGTTTCATTAATCCTTTCTACTGTTTTTTTTTTGGTCTCAATTTCATTTATTTCTGCTCTGATTTTTATTATTTCTCTCCTTCTTCTGGCTTTGGGCTTTGTTTGTTCTTCTTTTTCTAGTTCTGTTAGGTGTAATTTAAGGTTGCCTATTTGGGCTTTTTCTTGTTTGTTAAGGTGGGCTTGTATCGCTATGAGTTTCCCTCTCAGGACCGCTTTTGCTGCATCCCATATGGTTTGATATGGCATGTTATCATTTTCGTTTGTTTCCAGATAGTTTTTGATTTCTCCTTTAATTTCATCAATGATCCATTGGTTGTTCAGTAGCATGTTGTTTAATCTCCACATTTTTGTCACTTTCCCAGTTTTTTTTTCCTGGTTCATTTCCAGTTTCATAGCCTTATGGTCTGAAAAAATGCTTGTTATGATTTCAATCTTCTTAAATTTATTGAGGCTTGCTTTGTTTCCCAACATATGGTCTATCCTAGAGAATGTTCCATGTGCGCTTGAGAAGAATGTGTAGTCAGCTGTTTTTGGATGGAGTGCTCTGTATATGTCTACTAGGTCTGTCTTGTCCAGTTTTTCATTTAAGTCTAATATTTCTTTATTAACTTTTTGTCTGGATGATCTATCCATTGCTGTAAGTGGGGTGTTAAGATCCCCTACTATTATTGTGTTGTTGTTGATTTCTCCTTTTAGGTTTGTTAACAGTTGCTTTATGTACATTGGTGCTCCTATGTTGGGTGCATATATATTTATAAGTAATATGTCTTCTTGATGGAGTGTCCCTTTTATCATTATATATTTCCCTTCTTTGTCTTTCTTAACCTGTTTTATCTTGAAGTCTACTTTGTCTGATATGAGTATGGCAACACCTGCTTTCTTTTGTTTGCCATTAGCTTGGAGTATATTCTTCCATCCTTCCACTCTGAGCCTGTGCTTGTCTTTAGTGCTAAGATGTGTTTCCTGAAGGCAGCATATTGTTGGGTCTTGCTTTTTAATCCATCCTGCCACTCTGTATCTTTTGATTGGAGAGTTCAATCCATTTACATTTAGGGTAATTATTGATATATGAGGGCTTAATGTTGCTGTTTTGTCACTTATTTTCTGGTTCTTTTGCATTTCCTTTGTTTCTTGTCCCATTTGTTTCAGACTGCCTATTCAGTTTGGTTGTTCCGTCTTATGACTCTTCTAGTTTTCTCTTTGTTTATCATATGTGGTTTGTTTTGATTATTTGTCTAGTGGTTACCTTGAGGTTTGGGCAAAAAATCTTGTGTATGAGATAGTCCATTATCTGATGGCCTCCTATTTCCTTATACTAAGTCAATTCAATCACTTTCCTCTTCCCCTTCTAAGTTGTTCTTGTTATACCTTATTCTATCTTGTGTTGTGGCTGTGTGTTTACAGTGATGAGGTTAAATTTATTTTTGGTGAGTTTCTTCCTTTGATCTTTGAATTTAGTGTTTAAGTGGTTGTTAATCTATTCCGGTAAAGATCTACTATTTTTCTGAGTTTGTCTACCTACTTTTCTCCTTGCTCCAAGCTTTGTGTTCCCTTTCTCTTCTTTTTTCAGGCCTGAGGGCCTTGTTGAGTATTTCTTGTAGTGGGGGTCTCATGGCCATGAACTCCCTTAGCTTTTGTTTATCTGGGAGAGTTACTATTTCTCCATCATATTTGAAGGATATTTTTGCTGGATAGAGTATTCTTGGCTGAAAGTTTTTGTCTTTCAGTATCTTGAATATATCATTCCAGTCTCTTCTAGCCTGTAAAGTTTCTGTTGAGAAATCCGCTGAGAGCCTGATGGGAGTTCCTTTGTATGTTATTTTTTGTTTTTGTCTAGCTGCCCTTAATATTGTTTCCTTGTCGTTGACCCTGGCTAGCCTTACCAGTAGGTGCCGTGGTGAAGGCCTTTGTCTCTTAATATATATAGGGGTCCTGTTGGCTTCGCTTACTGGTATTTCCTGCTCCTTCCCCAGATTTGGGAAATTCTCAGCTATTATTTCCTTGAATAGGCTCTCTGTTCCTCTTTCCCTCTCTTCTTCCTCAGGAATACCTATAATTCTTATGTTACATTTTCTAGTAGAGTCAGATATTTCTCAGAGTCTTTCTTCATTTCTTTTTAGTCTTAGTTCTCTCTCTACTTCCATCTGGAGTATATCTGTATTCCTATCCTCTAAAGTTAATTCTTTCCTCCATATTGTCAGCTCTGTTCTTTAAAGATTCCAGATTCTCCTTTATCTCCTCCATTGTGTTCTTCATCTCCATCAGCACTGATTGGTTTTTCTTTATGATTTCAATATCTTTTGTGAAGAAACTCCTAATCTCATTGAATTGTTTGTCTGTGTTGTCTCGTATTTCGTTGAGTGTTTTTATGATAGCTATTTTGAAATCTCTGTCATTCAGTTTATGGATTTCTGTGTCTTCGGGGTTGACTTCTGGGTGCTTGTCATTTTGTTTCTGGTCTGGTGATTTCATATATTTTTGCATTGTGGTTCCTGTGTTGGTTTTGTTTTTCCTCATCCTGGAAGTCTCTGGTTGCAATTTCCACCTGCCGCCACTGTGTGGTGGTAAAGGGCTGTGTAGTCTAAGCCCCCTGTCCTCTACCCTGGTTTTTCTGCTGCGATCCGCAGTTTTGTTTGTTTTTTTTTTTTTTTTTGGTGCTGCAATCCACGGGTCCGGTCGTTTGATCAGGTCTGCCGCGGATCACTTGGTCTGGTCTGTCGCAGATCGCTTGGTCTGGTCTGCCGTGGATCGCTAGGTCTAGTCTGGTCAGTTGAGCTGCAGGGTCCAGTTTGCTGGGAGGGGGGAGCTCTCTTTTGCCCTCTGGGTCCCTGATGTGGGAGGCTTCTCGTTTGCCCCTCTTTATCCGCTATCTGGGGTGCTCAGATGTTGATGGTAGCCCTGTGGCTCTTCTGAGTCCTCTGTGCGGGAGTTTCCCACTGGCTGAGAGAGCCCGAAGAGCTATGGTTTCCCCGCCGAGGGCCGCCCCTCCACCCTCTCTGGTAGCCACGCAGACCGGGATCGCTGATCTGATGGGGAGGGAGAGGAGTTCTCCTTACCTCTCCCCACTTCCTCCAGGGACCCAGCACGTTCTGCTCTCAGATGTGCAGCAGTGTGGATCTTTCCGCTCTAGCTTTTCACTGTCTGGGATTCCGTTGTTGGTCTGTGACTGTTCCTTTTGTTGTATCTTGTCGGGGGAAGAAATAGATTCTCTGCCCCCTTGTCTCCCTCTTCTCCTTCTGGGACACCTATAACGGGAAAGCTCACTCCCCCATGATGCTGACGTCACTCTATTTCTCTTTTTATGTCTGTTAATAATTGCTTTATATGCTTAGGTGCACCTACATTGGGTGCATAGATATTTACAAGTGTTTTATCCTCTTGTTGGATTGTTCCCTTGATCATTATGTAATGACCTTCTTTGTCTCTTTTTACAGTTTTTGTTTTAAAGTCTATTTTGTCTGATATGAGTATTGCTACCCCAGCTTTCTTTTCATTGCCATTTGTGTGGAGTATCTTTTTCCATCCCTTCACTTTCAGTTTGTGAGTGTCTTTAGGTCTGAAGTGTGTCTCTCGTATGCAGCATATATATGGGTCTTGTTTTTTTATCCAGTCAGCCACCCTATGCCTTTTAATTGGAGCATTTAGTCCATTGACGTTTAAAGTAGCTATTGATAAGTATGTACTTACTGCCATTTTGTAACTTTTTTTTTCTCAGTGTTTTAGTAGTCCTTCTCTGTTCCGTTCTTCTTCTATACAGAATTGATGGTCACTTTAGTTTGACCTCTGTCTGAAAGCTGTACTCTTAACTCCCCTCCTCCCTCCTTTTATGTTTTTGATATCATATCTAACCTCTTTTTTGTGTATTTGTATCCATTACATTCTAATCATGGAAAGAGATAATTTTTCCTATTTGTGGTCTTCTCTTTTCCCCTTAAATCAGTCCCTTTTACATTTCTTGTAGCACTGGTTTCTTGGTGACAAACTCCTTTAATTTTTGCTTATCTGTGAAAATTTTGATCTCTCCTTCCATTTTGAATGATAACCTTGCTGGGTAGAGTATTCTTGGCTGTAAGTTTTTTCCTTTTAGCACTTTAAATATATCGTGCCATTCTCTTCTAGCCTGTATGGTTTCTGCTGAGAAGTCAGCTGATAGCCTTGTGGGATTTCCTTTGTATGTAACTTGTCTTTCTCTTGCAGCTTTTAGTATTCTCTCTTTATCTTTAATTCTGGACATTTTGATTATGATGTGTCTTGGTGTGGGCCTCTTTGGGTTTATCTTGTTTGGGTCTCTCTGTGCTTCCTGTACCTGGATCTCTGTTTCATTCCTTAAGTTAGAGAAGTTTTCATCTATTATTTCTTGAAATAGATTCTCTGCCCCCTTGTCTCACTCTTCTCCTTCCGGGACACCTATAACACAGATGTTAGTGCACTTGACGTTGTCCCAGATGTCGCTTAGACTGTCCTCACTCTTTTTAATTCTTTTCTCTTTTACCTGTTCACCTTGGGTAATTTCTTCTAGTCTTTCGTCCAGCTCACAGATCCGTTCTTCTGTATCCTCTACTCTGCTTTTGAGTCCCTCTAGTGAATTTTTCATTTCCAGTATTGTATTCTTCATTTCTGATTGGTTCCTTTCTATATCTTCCATTTCTTTGTTGACATTCTCACTGAGCTCATCTATTCTTCTCCCCAGATCAGTGAACATCCTTAACACTCTTAGTTTGAATTCTGTGTCAGGTAGGTTGCTCATTTCTGTTTCACTTAGTTCCTTTTCTGGGGTTTTGTCCTGTTCCCTTACTTGGAATGTTTTCTTTTGCCTCCTCATTTTTCCTCTTTCCCTGTGCTTGTGTCTACGTATTAGGTAGGTCAGCTACGTCTCCTGCTCTTGGATAGGTGACCTTATGTAAGTGATGCCTTAGGAGGCTTCCAGTGTGCTTCCCTCAGTTCTCAATGTTCCAGGGTTGACCCCTATGTGGGCTATGTGTGTCCTTCTGTTGTGGCCTGTTTGCTCTCCCTGTAGGCACCCAGGGAGGCTGAGTTATGCTCCTGGCCAGCTGATGTAATGCTCAGCTGCTTGTAGTTGTTGTGGGCCCTTCAGTCTCTTTATCAGGTGTGGGGAGCCCCAGCACAGTTGGCTGTAAGTTCTAATACCACATTTGTGTTGCAGTATTTCTTTTAAGTGGGTAGGCCCCCAGTGTGGCAGGTTGTTAGGCTCAGGGCGTTACAATTGTTGTAAGCCTCTAGCCTATTAGGTCTCTTGTCAGCTCTCTGAGGTTTGCAGCTTGGTGGGGCTGGCCTCAGGCACAGGAGCACCCAATTGTTTCAGGCTTTGGAAGGTGGGGCAAACCCCCTATGTGGGTCTTTGAGAAACACAAGTCTTCTGCAGCTGACAAGCCCTGCCACCCACAGGTCCACACACACAGTCAACACAGTCCCGTCCCGTATGTGCGCCCCGACCTCCTGATCGGACCCGGTCTCTCTACGGCAGAAGCCCCACACACTCCGCCACCGCCTCACACTCTCCACCCGCTCCTTGTGAACACCCTGCCCCACTAAAGTCAGCTCAGTTGCCAGGCTGCAGAGAATCCAGTCACCAGTCTATGCAGGCCCACAAGTTGCCTGAGGGCTTGTTGTTGTGTGGGGCCAGTCTCTAGCGTGGGCTACCTGCCCTGGCTGAGCTGGATTAAATTGGTGCTCTAGTGGGTGGGGCAGACCCTGGGCTAGCAGGCCTCAGGGAGAACTCCAATGGCGTCTGTGTCAGCACGCTCACACCAGGCCACAACAATGGCCGCCGCCAATGTCCCAATCCCTGGAGAGGTCTGACCCCTCACCGAGATGCACTCAGGGCCTATTAGGTGAGTCTCTTTTCACCAAAGCACTGTGCACCTTTCTTTCTGGTGATTTTAGGATGCTTTCTGAAATGGGTGAGTTAGCGTGTGGGCCCTTTAAGAGCCAGTTTTAGTTTCTTTGTGAACCGGGTTTTCTGGGGGTGCTCCCCAATGCTTTAGTAGCAGGCAAAGTCAGATATTATGCCGCTGGTCTCGATTGTGCTGGGTCCACAAAATGCCCACAGCAGGGGCGCACCCCGGCTCAGGGCCCCGCGCCTCCAGGGAGGCTGCATACCTGTGTGCTGCTCCCGGAGGCCGTGAAGCTGGCGGCTTGTGAAGGCGGTGTTTTTCCTCTCCAGAAGGGAGTCTCTGCCCCTTCACCTCAGTTAGGATTGTCCGTTGTTGCAGGAATTCCTCTTATCCAGTTTTCAGTTCTGTCTCAGGGGTAATTTTTCCACGAGTAGTTGTAAATTGGCTGTGTCCACAGGAGGAGGTGAGTTCCGAGTCTGCTTATGCCGCCATCTTGACTCTGCCTCCTCTTTAACTATTCTTACTTATCTCTTTCCCTCTCCTGTCTTCTGGGATCCCCTTAAGTGTATGTTGTCAATTGATTGTACACCACAAGTCTCTGAGCTTTGTTCTTTTTTCTACAATCTTTTTTTCTTTCTGTTCCTTAGACTAGATAAGCTCAACTGGCCTATTTTCAAGTTTGTTAATCTGTCCTTCTGCTTTTTCAAATTTTCTGTTTAGCTCCTCCAGTAAATTTTTCATTATGGTTATTACACTTTTCAATCCTAAAATATCTATTTCTTTCTTTTTTTATAATTGTATGTCTTTTTTGATAATCTTTAATTAGTAAAGCATCATTGTCACAAACTGCTTCAATTATTTAGATATGACTTCCTTAAGTTATTATATATATATGTATTTTGCTGAAGAACACTCACCCTGAGTTAACATTCGCTGCCAATCTTCCTCTTATTGTATGTGAGCCGCCACCACAGCATGGCCACTGATGGACAAGTGGCATAGGTCCATGCCCAGGAACTGAACCTGGGCCGTTGAAGTGGAGCACACTGAACTTATCCACTAGGCCACCAGGGCTGGCCCTAAATATGTTTTTAACAGCTAATTTTTCTTGTCTTTTTCTTGTAAGCTTAACATCTGGGGCCCCTCAGGGACAGTTTCTATTGACTACTCTTTTTCTTTTCCCTGTGTATGGGCCATACTCTCCTATCTCTTTGCACATCTCATAACATTTGGTTGACAATTGGATATTTTAGATAATATGTGGCAAATCTAGAAATTAGATTCATCCCTCCCAAAGGTTTGTTGCTGTTTTGCTTTTACCCTTGTTGCTGTTTGCTTAATTACTTTCCTGTACTAATTCTCTAAAATTTATATTTCCTACATTATGCAGCCATTGAAGGTTTTGCTCAGTTACTTGGTGGTCAGCTAACAATTGGTCAGATATTTCCTTAAGTTACTTAAACCAATATGTCTTTCATCCTTTTTTCAGGAGCTCTGAGTGTGTGTTTGGAAGCACCTTCAGCTCTCAGGAAGCTTACAACTCTGCCTTGGTTTTCACTTTCTGTTTTTCTAAGGCCTCAAGGTCAGAGGTGAGAAACTGGGCATTCTAATAACTTTTGTGGCCATGCACATAGCCCTGCACAAGTGTTAAACTTTCTTGATTTCAATGAAAATGTCAGAGCTTTTCAAAGGCCCTTATAGTCTTCTTGGTCCCCAAATCTCACTTTTCAGTTTTTGGTCAGACTTTTCTTTGCTTCAAATGGTATCACAGCATCACGCAGCTGTGACGTCAAAAGGTTGACATGGATTGTTTTTGACAATCACCATGGGGATAGGGTTTTTCCATAGGGTGAATGCTGATTTAGGTCAAATAACAAGAGTGCCCTGTAACAATCGTAAATAGTAAGAATGTTCTGGAACGGGATTTTTTGAGGATCTCCAATCTCAGTGTGCCCCTTCCAATAGCTGCAAGCCTGTTGGTTTCCATAGTTGCTGTAATTGAAAGGCAGGTTGTTTTGAAGGCTGTCACACAGCTCTGGAATTGCGTGAATGTAGGCCAAGTTACAATGCCACAAATGCTACTATTCTTTCCAAGTCTTGGCAGTTTTTTGGGATAAACACTCCTCAGATTGTTGTATGCCTTTTGCTCATTTCCGGAGTTCTAAAAAAGATAATATTGACAATTTTTGTCAGTGTTTTCATTATATTTATAGAGGGGCAGGTTTATAGAAATTCTACCCTTTCAATTGGCTATATGAGTCCAACATTATCGTAATAGTAAGCTAGATACAGATACCACAAGAAAATAATATATTCTTTTTAAAAATACAGATACTCTCTTTTCTGACTTAAATTCAAAAATCAGTGACAAAATGTTAACAAATTGAATCCAATAATATATAACAATGATAATACATCATGACCAAGTGGAATTTTTTCCTAAAATGCAGGGCTAGTTCAACATTCAAAAATATATCAAATGTGTTTCACCATTTTAATAGTCTAAATAAGAAAACTCATGTGATCATATCAATAGATGCAAAAAAAATCACTGGACAAAATCCCATATTCTTTCATGATAAACACTCTTAGTAAATTAAGTATGGACAGACCTTAATAAAGCTAATAAAAAGGTATGTACAAAAAACTAACTAAAATCTTCTCTAATGGTGAGTGACTCAATTATTTCTCCCAATAATCAAGAACAAGCTGTTTTGTTATTTCTCACTGCTTGCGTGCAACACAACACTAGACTTGCTAGCCAGTATAATACGGAAAGATAAATAAAAGGCAGACAAATTACAGAAATAAAATAAAACATAACTTGCTACATATAAACTCCAAAATAATCTGGCAGAAAGTTCCTAGAACTAACAAGTAAGTTTAGCAAGGTTGCAGGATACAAGATCAATACTTTATAAATCCATTTATACTCCAATATACTTGCAATGAACAATTGGAACTCTAAATTTAAAAGAATACCACTTAAACTAGAATAAAAAATTAAATACGTCACATTTCAATCTAACAAAGTACGTGCAGGATATATATGCTGAAAACTACAAAGCATCCATGACAGAAATCAAATAAGATCTAAAACTCTGGCAAGATATTCTGGAGTCACAATATGTTTGAAGATTAAATACTATTATGCCATGGAACGGCATATGGGAATACTAAAATGGCCAAGGAAAGGCACAGGTAGCACTTTAGCCAAAACAATTCTGGGAGAAAAAAAGGAAGGTGGAGGACTCATGACACTTGATTTCAAGACTTACTATAAAGATGTGATGATGAAGACAGTATGGTATTGGCATAAGATAGACCATAGACCAATGGATGGAATAGAGTGTCCAAAAATAAACCCACACATATATAGTCAACCGATTTTGACAAAAGTTCAAAGGTTATTCAGTGAAGAAAGATACATCTTTCAACAAATGTTGGAACAGAAAGATGTGGATATGCAATAAAATAAACTTTGACACATACCACATATTATATACAAAATTTAACTGCAAATCGATCATATGCCTTAATGTACAATGTAAATCTGTAAAACCCTTAGGAGAAAATCAGCTCACTTTGGCTTTTGTATGAGTTTTCAGGTACAATACAAAAACAATCTATAAAAGAAAATATTGATAAATTGAATTTTGTAAAAATTATAAAATTTTTGCTCTGCAACAGAGAATATTAAAAGAATTAAAAGAAAAGACACAGACTGGGAGAAAATATTTTCAAATCACATAGCATATAAAGGACTTTTTTTCATAATATATTAAAAAAACCCTTAAAACTAAACAAAAATTAAACAAATAACCCAATCAAAATATAGCCAAACGATCTGAACATTTCATACCCACACACACACATACACACACACACTTACTATGTGAACAGCAGTAAGTATATGAAAAGATGTCCAACATTTTTAGTCATTAGAGAAATCTAAATTAAAGCCATAATGACATACCACTCCACACCTATTAAAGGGTAAAAAAAAAACATGTTTGATACTAAATGCTAGAGAAAATCTGAAGTAACAGGAGCACTCATTTTCTTGCTCTTTGAATTCAAAATGGTACAGCCACTTTGAAAAATAGTTCGGCAATTTTTTATAGAGTTAAGCATACACCTAACATAAGATCTAGCCATTCTACCTCTACACATTTATTCAAGAGAAATGCAAACATATATTCACACAAAGGCTTTTATACAAATGTTCATAGTAGCTTTATTCATAATCGATCTGAACTGGAAATAATCCAAATGTCCATCAACTGAATAGATAAACAAAATGTAGTATATTCGTACATAGAGTACTATTCAGCAATAACAAGCAATGAGATACGAATTCATATAACCACTAGTAAGTCATAAATACATTTTGCTAAGTGAAAGAAGACAGACTTGAAGGCTACATATCATATTATTCCATTTATATGATATTCTGAAAAAGTCAAAATTATAGGAGCAAAAAACAAATCAGTATTTACCAAGGGGTTGGGGAGGAGGAAGCGGCTGTGGCTGACACAAGCTGAGGCTAAAGGAAATCTTTAGAGTAATGGAGTTATTCTAAGTGGTATTGTGGGGGTGGATATGTCAATCTATGCATTTAGTAAAATCCATGGACCTCTGTATCACAGTGAACTTTAGCATGTGAAAATTAATAGGTGAATATTTTGTAGATAATGAGAGCCAGTTTTCTCATTGTCAGGTAAAGAAGTGACAAATACCCTGTGGTACCAGATTACAGTTGAAGATATCCATCAGCTCTTGTGCTTATTTTATTTGTGTATAGATAGATCTAGTAATACATGTTAAGCATGTATATATATTATTTAGTATACATGTATATATGTATTTCCTAAATCTGTCCACTGAGAAGACCTAGTAGCTGTGACACTCCAGTAGTAACAGGCACATGTAGTGCCCAGATTATTGTTCCTAATTACCATTGTCCAATAAAAAGAATCCAGATCCTTGGAGAAAAAGCTAGTTTTAGAACAAAAGTAGGAAAAATACAAGGTGAATGCTGAGGATCTTATAGTGTCAGAAAGTAAAGAAAAACTCAAAAGGAAAGAAAAGAAAGAAAAATAATCTGTGTGCATGTCCATAGGACACAAGAACAAACCTGAAAGAACTCCCAATAGCTTAAAACTGGATACTCCTCTTCATCCTGGGTTTGTGGAATGTGATGTTCCTCAGTCACCTTCAAGTGCTAAAAGGCCATTGAGTTGTGGGAAGAAGTTACATATGGGCCAAGATGGCTACATTAGCTCATGATGAAGCACAAAACACCTCTTTCCCTTTCTTCCCCCTGCCCCAACAATTAGTGATATTTGTAACAACAAAACCTCCATTCTATTCTCTTGCAAACCTAAGGGTTAATGAACTATCATGGAGGGGGTGAGTTCAGATGATGTTAGCACTGACACTTCGGTACAAAAGTCACCTCTTTGATTTGCATTTCCCTGATATTTAATGATGTTGAACATCTTTTCATGTGCAACTACAATGAGCTATCACCTTATGCCCATCAAAATGGCTATAATTAACAAGACTGCAAACAACAAGCATCGGAGAGGATGTGGAAAGAAGGGAACTCTCATACACTGCTGGTGGGAGTGCAAACTGGTGCAGCCACTATTGAAAACAGTACGGAAATTCCTCAAAAAATTAAGGATAGAACTACCATATGATCCATCTATTCCACTGGTGGGTATTTATCCAAAGAACATGAAAACACCAATGCATGAAGATACATGTGCCCCTGTGTTCATGGCAGCATTATTCACAATATCCAAGACTTGGAAGTAACCTAAGTGCCCATCAAGGGATGAATGGATAAAGAAGATGTGGTATATGTGCACAATGGAATACTACTCAGCCATAAGAAATGATGAAATCCAGCCATTTGTGACAACATGGATGGACATTGAGGGTATTATGCAAAGTGAAATAAATCAGAGGGAGAAGGCCAAATACCATATTATCTCACTCATTAAGTAGTAGATAATAATAGCAACAAACAAACACACAGAGACAGAGATTGGATTGGTGGTAATTACTATAGGGGAAGGGGGCGGGGAGGAGGGCAAAAGGGATAATTAGACACATGTGTGTGGCGATAGATAGTAATTAGTATTTGTGTGGTGAACATGAGAACATGATGTAATCCAGGCAGAAATAGAAGTATAATGATGTACACCTGAAATTTATACGTTATAAACAAATTTATCGCAATAAACAAACAAAAAAAATCGGTAAAGCTGAAAAAAGAAAAAGTCATCTCTTCACTAAAGGTAGATCCAAATGGCAATAATTCTCAATGTAAAAATTTCTTTCTGTAGTCCTATATTTCAATGAAATATCTGGCAGGGGTTAGAACAGTAAGAGAGGTGGGGGAAATAAAAAAGAACTATAAGAAGGGAGCTCCTCTTCTGAAAATCCCATAGATAGAGACAATATGAAGTAGTTTAATTATGTGGTTCTGTTTTATTGGAAATTCCCGTGATTCTCATACTCTCAATATATGGTTTCACCTACCTATGGTTTGCTATATTTTTTCCAACATGTTGCTTCATTATTTACAGCTCAGGAAAGGGATTAGGACCAGAGAATGCATGACTTTGACTGTTAGTCAAAGACAATTTTAATCCTTGAGCACAGTGGGATGACTTAAAGAGTTCTGAGTAGTGGGGAAAACTGGTAAAAGGGGTGTCAGAGGGAGCGTCGTCTCTTAGTCATTTCCTAGGAAATAGGATGGGTTGAAGAAGAGACTGAGACTGAGAGCAGGGGCATCAGGGCACTCAGACCATAGGACTACCTGAGTATTTTTAGGTCTAGATTCTTACTATGACTTTTTGTATTTGGAATTAATGCAATTTATCCCTTTTAGGTTTTGTAGTTCCATTATTAGGCAAATACAAACTCCTCGATTCAGAAGAGAAAGCTCAATATTGCAGAGAAAGCTCATTGCTAGGGATTTTGACAGACTTTCACCAAGTTTTAGTCAAACTCAGAAAACTAAAAATCAGCAAACATACCAGAGGGGAGTGAGTTAAGTAGAACTTCTTTGTGTGCTCCCTGAAGGTTTATAAGATTTTGAGGATGCTCCTCTGCAAAGGGAATATTTGTAAAAATAGTCATACTCTTTTTATTTCTGTTTGAAATATTAATTTCTTAATAATGTAAAACTCAAAGACTTCAACAGTAACTGAGATTTTCTGTTTTCTAATAATTTCTGAGAAACAAATATAGTTTATTTTTCTCTTCTGGTCATGGTAGCATGTTTTGAAAGATATGAATGGGAGAGGAGAACACAAAAGCCAAGGGGAAATAAAGGAAGAAAAAAGAAAATAGAGATAAGAAATTGATCCAGTTTAGGAAGCTAGAAACTGTGCTCACACAAGTTCACACACATATGAAGCTCTGTTCTCCTGTTGATAATAGAGTGCTCCTTCTGTAACTGCAAGAGAAGCAACCACCATGGAGGGGAAATAGAACTGCAGTTGAAACTTGTAAGTTGTATAGTAAGTGCATGAGGCATGGCAGTTTTATCTTCCTGCAAGAGAGTTCCTTGGGAAAGTGACTATCCTTGGTAAGAATGGACAGAAGTTAGCCTTAGATATGACACCTTGAAATGCAGTACTCAGCACTTTATCAGAAGCAGACATGGGAATATGGTGGAAAGATGCATTCATGCAATAAATGAAAATGTTAAGAAAACCTTGTGGTATGTGAAGTTTTTATTCACCTGACTGGTTTCTTTCTCCTAGATCAATGGATTGACTTTTAGACTCCTGAATAGCTATTTTAAGCATTATAGATAAAATCTTCAAATACGCTTATATTCTATTTGGTTTCAAATTCACTGGCCATATTTGCAGTTTTATGATGTGTCAGTTTTCTATAATAGTAAATATTGTTATACTGGAGTTGAAAATTTGATAAATAATCTTGTTTTGTGAGGGTGAGTACATATTAATTCAGAGAGAAGACCATGTGTTTGTAAATTTTCAATGATGTAATACTTCCCAGTATTTAAAAGGAAACATATTTCTAAAAAATAAAATTGGCAAACTATGAACCATCTGTTTTTGTAAATAAAGTTTTCAAGGGGAGGCAACTGAAGCAGGGTTATGCAAATGCAGGACGGAATATTGTCTTTATTTGAAATTGTGATATTTTTGTTTATTGCAGATTTTTGCATTAACTTTTGTTTTTAAAAATATTGTATTAAATATTCTTAATCTTGATTCCTGAGATTTTTGGACCCCCCTTCTTCCTTACAGTTTGTATCTGAGATAAATGCCTCATTAATCTTACCTTAGTGCATGTGGATATATGTGCGTCTGCATGTGTGTATATGTGGTGGGTAGAGACACAAACTAGAGGATGCATAGAGAACCATACTGCTTGACATTATGCTTTTCTGCTGAGTGGCCAAGAGACTACATTATGGAATAATTCTATTTACATTGTTTGAAAGTGTTTAGGAATATAGTCATGAATTGAGGGTAGGGCAAATGGTACACTTACAAGTTAGGTATTCTCTCCTCGTCTGGGCCACCAATTTTTGTAATTACATGAAGTGGTTCCGAGATCAGCTGAGCAATCTTCCAAACTCACAGCTCTGGAGCCCATCAGCCCCAGATGGCTCATGTGCAGTTCACATTATGGCAGAGAGCTGCAGACTTTCCTTTCCTTCATTGTGAATTTTCTAGTGTCCACCTTACAGAACCCACAGGAAGGCGTATTCATGGGTTCAAGAGTTATGATTAACTACCTCATACAAAAATAATGCTCACTTTTGAAGATTATTGTGACTGGATACTTCTCCCATAGATCTTACTCACTGAAACCCATATCATGGTTTTAGATGTAGCTGGTTAATTTAGTAAACAGACACAAGATGAGAAATGAACTGGGATTGTAATTTCATCAGTAACATAATGTGTCTATTTATACAAAATTTTGAATGGAGTCAGGATAAATGAACAACAAAGGACTGATACTTTACCTTTTTTTTGTAGCCTATGAGTTGTTTCATACTGTGGAAATAAAGACACCAAAAGGGAACAAGCAAACGTTACTTACTTAGAGCTTGCTATCATAAGGGAATTAGCCACCATTACTTGTGTTTTGGCAGAGACTCACAGGCAGGCAAAGGAGCAGGAAAGATCTATGGCAGAAAAGAGGGAAGTCTTCAGATATGCCCTGACTGGGACTGTGGGCACGGGGAAGCTGCAGGCAGACTGACCAGGAGGAGGCATCCTGTGTGATTGGTTAGGAGCTCATGTTGGGCTTTCTCTGCTTGGTCCTAAGGTGGAAGTAGGGGCAAAAGTTAGAAAAATTGTCAGTTATTAATCAAGTCCTGGCTGTTCTGTGCTGATTGTTTGGCTTCCTGGGCTCTTTGTGAGAAACAGTGGTCTGACTTGTAGATAGTGGACTGGCTTCTTGGGCTGGTTCCTACAGATTGTGGGTCAGAGTTTTTTTTTCTTATGTGGTCTGGCCATTGTCCATTTGTATACTCAGCCTTTCAATACTTTGGAAAGAAAGAAAACTAAATAAGGAGAAGAATTGATAATATGTAAATTGAAAAGCTAAGGCTGTACTGGTGATTTCTAGCAAAAAATTAAAGATTTCATGTCATTCCTTTCCAAATTCTTCCAAAAAATAGAGGAAGAGTTTATTCTATGAGACTAACATTTCCCTGGTGCCAAAACCAAGACAAAGATAACAGAAGAAAAGGGCGTATAAATTTATAAATATAGAAGCAAAAATTCTCAACAAAATACTAGCAAAATAAATCTAGAAACATATAAAAATATTATACACTACGACTAGGTGGGATTTATCTCAGAAATACAACAGTGTTTAAATATCTGAAAATCAATTAATATAATATGCTATATTAATAGAATAAAGATCAAATACAACATGAATCTCTCAATAGACACACACACAAAGAGATTTGACAAAATCCAACACTATTTCACGATAAAAATAATTTACAAACTGAAAATAGAAGGAAATTTCTTCAGCCTAATAAAGGACGGCTACAGAAAATCCAAAGAAGTTATCATAGTTAGTGGCAAAAGACTGAGTGCTTCCCTTCTAATATGGGAAACAAGACAAAAATATCAGATCTCACCACCTCTATTCAATATTGCGTTAGAAGTCCTATCCTGGGCAATTAGGCAAGTAAAGGAAATATAAAGCATCTAGAGTGGAAAGGAAAAAATAAAACTGTCTTTCTTTGCAGATGAAATAGGCTTTTATATATAAAAATGCTAACAGTCCAATAAAAAAATCTTTTAGAATTAAGTGAATTCACCAAGGTTGCAGATACAAGATCAGCAAACCAAAATCAATTGTATTTCCACACATTAGCAGTGAACGATCCTAAAATGAGATTAGGAAAACAATTACATTTAGAATAGCATCAAAAAAAAATAAAACACTTATCAAATTTAACAAAAGAAGCACAAGACTTGTACACTGAAAGCTACAAAAATAATTGACAGAAATTAAAGACCAAAATAAATGTAAAAACATCCCATATTCATCGGCCAAAGGATTACTGTTGTTAAGATAATAATATTATTAAAATAACAATATTCTCCCAAATGACCTACAGATTCAATGCAATTCCTATCATCACCGTTGTCTTTTCTGCAGGAATTGACAAACTAACCCTAAAATCATATAGAAATGCAATGGACTCAGAATAGTCAAAACAGTCATGAAAAAGAAAAACAAGATGAAGAATTCACACTATCTGATTTCAGAACTTACTACAGAAGTACTGTAGTCAGGACAGTGTAATACTAGCTTAGGGACAGACCTATAGAGCAATGGAATAGAATTGAGAGTCAATAAATAAACACATTTCTGGTAAATTAATTTTCAATAAGAGCCAAGATAGTTCGATGGGGAAAGAATAGTCTTTTCAACTAATGTTGCTGCAACAACCGGATATCCACATGCGAAAGATTGGAGTTGGACCCTTATCTTACATCATATAGAAAAATTACCTTAAATGGATCAAAGAACTAAATGTAAAAGCTAAAACTATAAAACTCCTAGAAGGACACATAGGAGTAAATTTTTGTGACCTGTGTTAGGAATTGATTTCTTAGATGCGATACCAAAATACAAGTGACAAAGAAAAAGTAGATGAATTGAAACACTTCAAAGATAAAACCTTGTGTGCTGAAGAAAGTAAAAACATGAAAGAAAAAACACCCCACAAAATGGGAGTAAATATTTGCAAATCATATATCTCAGAGGGTCTTATATCCAGAATACATAAAAACCTCTTACAACTCAATAATAAGAAAAAGACAAATAACCCACTTTAAAAATGGGCTAAGGATCTGAATTTCTCCAGAGAAAATATACAAATGGCAAATAAGGGGGCCAGCCCAGTGGCTCAGTGGTTAAGTGTGCTCGCTCTGCTTCAGTGGCCCGGGGTTCACAGGTTCAGATCCCAGGGCACGCACCAACACACTACTTGTCAAGCCATGCTGTGGAGGTGTCCCATATAAAGTAGAGGAAGATGGGCACGGATGTTAGCCCAGGGCCAATCTTCCTCAGCTAAAAAGAGGAGGATTGGCATCGGATGTTAGCTCAGGGCTGATCTTCCTCACAAAAAAAAAAAAAAACCATGGCAAATAAGCATATCAAAAGATGCTCAACGTAATTAGTCTTTAGGAAAATGCAAATCAAAACTGCCATGGGGTACCACTTCCTATACACTAAGATGCTTATAATTAAAAAGACAGACCATAAACAAGTGTTTATGATTATGTGAAGAAATTGGAACCTTCATGTACTGCTGGTGGGAATGTAAATGGTACAGGTGCTTTGGAAAACAATTTGACAATTCCTCAAAATCTTAATCATAGAGTTACCATATGACCCAGCTCTTCCACATCCAGGTGTATGGCCACCGTCAAAAGAAATCGGAAACTTAAAAACCAGTACACGAATATTCATAGGGGCATTATTTATTTTAGCCAAAAACTGAAAACAGCAAAATGTCTATAAACTGATGACTAGCTAAACAAAATGTGGTATACTCATACAATAACATTTATTTGACAATAAAAAGGGATGAAGTAGTGATACGTGCTACAACATAGATGAACATTGAAAACCTGCTAAGTGGAAGAATGCAGCCACAGAAGTCCATGTATTAGATTATTCCATTTATATGACATGCCCCAAATAGGCAAATTTATAAGTACAGAAAGTAAACCAGCAGTTGCCTAGGGTGAGTGGTTGGGTGGGGAGAAGATGGTTAGTGACTGCTAATGGGTATGGGTTTTTCAGGGAGGTAATGAAAATGTTCTAGAATTAGATAGTGTTAATGGATCCACAACTCTATGAATATACTAAAAACCCCTAAATTGTCTATTTTTAATGGTGAATTTATTTTACTGGTGAATATATTATGTGAAGTATGTCTCAAGCTATTTTTTTTACAAAGAATCAGATGATTAGAAATGAGTAATAGAGAAAGATGACTAAAAGTACCTTATCTTCTTTTGAAAAAAAAATCAACCAACTTTTTTATTGAGATATAATTCACATACAAGAGCAGGCACTCCACATTCACTGCCACCATCACCTCCAGATCCTGGAATCCATTCATCTACTTTCTTTTTCTATGGATTTATCTATTCTGGATGTGTCATAGAAATGGAATCACACAACATGTTGCCTTTTGTGTCCAGCTTCTTTCACTTAGCATAATGTTTTCAAACTACCTCTATTTCTAAAATACCTTTTTTAAGTAAAATGTTCTGACTTTTGGTCAAAATAAAAGTAAATACACGTCATTTTATATAATTTGGAAAATATGGAAAATGTTAAATTTGACCCAAAAAGACATCTATAGTTTTACAACCAGTAAATATTCTGTTAGTAAGTATAGAACTAAATTCTCACAAACTGTTTTATTTCCAAATGAAATGCTGTCACGTGTATATTTTTGTTTTTCTTTGAAGATTATGTCATGAGCATTTTCTCAAATAAACATTCAATTATTTTATGTCCATCTTCATTTTCATATAATTGGCAGAGAATAAAAATGATTTTATGCTCTAATTGTACTGCATTATGCTATTTCTACTGAAAGTTATTGACAGGCCAGTTCTGCAATGTCTTGTTCAGAGAAGCCAAACACAATGTTTTATTCTCTTCTGAATGTGTGTATATCTAATCACATATATAATCACAGAGTTATTTCCAGAACTCTTCTAAGATACATTTTCTGGTTCAACCTTGATTCTAGTAACCAAAATTTCAGTTGCTAGACCTATGACTAAATATGTTCAGAAATGACTTATCTGTATAATGGGAAGGCTGAAAGAAAATGGCCAGAGATCTTGTGATTTCTATTTCTCATGTAATTCTTCTTTCATCAGCAGAAAACACCAGCCAGAAGAAGAGGCAAAACACTCAAAATTCAAATGGGAATAAGTCTTCTCCAATCTGCTTGCAATATTGACAAGCTGGAAGGAGTTTTGTTTTGTTCTGTTTTGTCTTTGCTGAGGAAGATTCACCTTGAGCTAACATGCAAGCCAATCTTCCTCTATTTTGTATGTGGGTCACCACCACAGCATGGCTCATGAGTGGTGTAGGTCTGCGCCCAGGATCCGAACTTGTGAACCCAGGCCATGGAAGTGGAGTGCATCGAACTTAGCCACTGGTCATGGGGTTAGTCACCTGGAGGGAGTTTTTAAAGAGGTTTTTAAAACACAGCAACTGCACCTGTTTTGTGTGTAGGGTGATGATATAACTTTTATGGTATCTTCCAATTGACTTTGGAATTATTATCTTTCTTTACAATGTGAGAAAAAAATTAGATCTCCTTAAATATAGGCTTTCTTTGAGAACATGACATGACACAGAAATTAGAAAACCCCATGCCAAGTAACAGCACCATGTGGGTAACTTGCCATCATTATCCATTTACTGTATAGTTAACACAAGTTGTGGGGAAATATTTCATATTTTATAGATCTCTCTTCAAAAGATTAAAGGGCTCTGATTCTGACTATGCCCAAATCCATGAGATATTTGTGAGATGATTTAAAAGACTTTAAAATATAAATACTGGATTGAATAATTGTCAGGAAGAACTGTACAGTTGGGAAAATATGTAAAATCACCATTTTCAGGCACTATGCAGTAAAAAATACAAGACTGTAATTCTTAAAAGGAGGAGGCATGTGAAGCGAGCTCTATAGCCATCCAATTTTCCTTCTGAGGACAATTTCTTGGCTGGACACCAGGAGGTAGAGCTCAAGCTGGGAACAGCTACCTCATTGGCAGAGTGAAAACGTATTCAGAATGAGAGGCTGCCAAGGCTGATGTTTCTCAGGAGTGCAGTGCTGGAGTGATTGGAGGGAACTTCAGAAGTCCATGTGGAACTTCTGCTCAAGTCCATAGCCAACACCTGGGCTGTACAAGCTTGGAGAAAAACTTTAGAAGGACTGGTAGATCCTAGCTGTAGGTAAGCTGAGAGCTAAGAGAAATTATTTGACAGAAAATGTTGGAGTAATATCATGCTTAGGGTTTGTCCTGAGTGTAGAGACTTGGGTAAAAACTTTTGGCATTCAGCTGAAACCCTACAAAGCCTTCATGCCAGGAGTAAATGTCTATGCCCTTGAAGTAAAGGCAAAGCTGAAGTAAATCTATCATTAAAAAGTGTAAACCAGGCCTAGATATGATCACAGTGATCTGACAATAATTTTTCTGTCTTCCAGAATTAAACTCATCACTTTTTTGAAAAATACAGCACAATCCAGGGCCACTACAATGTATCATCTTACAGTGTCCAGTATACAATAAAAAATTAATAGATATGAGTAGAAAGAAAAGATCCTGGCCAATCACTTAAAAGATGAAATAGTCCATAGAAATTGACACAGAAAGTTCTGGATATTGGAAGCTGCAGACAGCTACTGTGGTAGCCAGCTTCTAAAATTGCCCCAGTGATCTCTGCTGCCTGGTGTTCACACTCTCAGGTAATCTCTCATTGTGCAGGTTTGTCTATGTGACCAATATGGCAGAAGGGATAGTATGTCATTTCTAAAATGAAATTTACTTTATAAAAGACCCAGAAACCTATCTCTCTTTCTCTCACACACATTCCCTTTCTCTGTCTCTCTCTGCCTCTTGTCACATGCCCTGTGGGAAGCCAGTGGCCCTATCGAGCCCACATGGTGAGGACTTAAATCCTCCTGCCAAGAGCCATCTGAGTGAGCTTGAAAGCAGATCCTCTCACCCTTCAGATGACTACAGTCCTGACCAGCAGCAGAGCCGGAAGAACTCACTAAGCTGCTCCTGGTCTTCTGACTCTCAAAGCATGAAATTATAAATGTTTTTTGTTGTAACTCGCTAAATTTGGGATGATCTGTTACACAGCAATAAATACCTAATAAAAATTGTGGTATCCAGAATTGAAGTGGCTTTTTAAATATCAGATAAAGTAGATTTCAGAGCCAAAATAATTACTAGGGAGAAAGAGGGACATTACATAGTTATAAAAGTGTCAATTCACCAGAAAATATAACAATCCTAATGTACATGCACCTAACAACAGAGATTAAAAATACATGAAAGAAAAACTGACAACTGAAAGGAGAAGTAGAGAAATCCATACTGTAGTTGGAGACTTTAAGATACCTCTCTCAGTAGTAGATAGAGCTAGCACACAAAAAATCAACAAGGATATAAAAGAACTGAACAACACCATCAACCAGCTGGACCTAGTTGACATTTGTTGAACGATCCACCCAACAACAGCAGAACACATATTCTTTTAAAGTGTACATGGATATTTACCAATATAGACCATATTCTGGGTCATAAATTGAACCTTAATACATTTAAAATAATTGCAGTCATATAAAGTATATTCTCAGACCATAACAGAACTGAACTAGAAATCAATAACAGAAAGATAAGAGTAACATCTCCTTGGAAATTAAATAAGACCTTTCAAAATAATCCATGAGAATAATCAAATTCTCAAAGAGAATTAGAAAATATTTTGAATTAAGTAAAAAGGAAAATACAACTTATTGAAGTTTGTAGGGCACCACCAAAGCTGTGCTTAGAAGAAAATGTATAGTATTAACCTTTTAAATTTGAAAAGAGAAGAAAGATATCAAATCAATAATCTAAGCTTCTACCTTAAGGAACTGAAAAAGGGCCAAAGCAATCCTTAGAAAAAAGAACAAAGCTGGATATATCACGTTCCCTGATTTCAAGCTATAGTAATCGAAACAGTATGATACTGGCACAAAAACAGACACACAGGGGTGTGGGTTCCTGGGCTTATGCAAGAGAGAGAACAGCTTTTGTCTGATGGAGATGGGAAGACAGAATGGCCCACCAGCCACATGTAACCAGGCTTGGGGAAGAGCAAACCTCATCCACGTCCACGATGGGGGCAGCCACCTCCCAGGAACAAGCTATGCAGAAACATGTGCCCCCTGCCTCCCAGCCCTTGAAGGAAATCCGAGTACTACCAGCTGCCTCTGGGGCATGCCTGAGGTCTTCCTGCAGCTTCTGTGCCTGTGTGGGAAACGGACCTCTAACTGACCCAGCCTGCCGGCCTTTCATGAGGACCCTCTGTGTCATCCACTCCTGGATGGGGTGCCAGGCCCCTTGGACTCACATGTAGGCACCCTTTGGTGGTTATCTCTGGATGGGGCAATCCCCTCCAGCTGCCTCAGTGCCCTCCATCTGGCCTTGGGGTATCTCCCTCTTTGATCCCCGTGGGAAGCTGGCTCCTAGCCACCTTGGCCTCCAGTGTATTTCCTTACTCCTTGGGACCCCACTGCTGCACTCCTCAGGCTCTCCAACTCTGAGCAGGGTTGCGTACCTTCACTGTACCCAGGTGGGATGGTAAACTCCAGCCAGCTCAGCCTCCCTGGCTGCAGTAGGGGGGCCTTCCAGAGTTGCTTCTCACTTGAAGAGGTGCCAGGCCTCTCCATCAGAGTGGGCCTCCAGATTCAGCATTTGGGCACCTGTGCTGTCCTCCAGCCCAGAACTCTGCCCTCTGCTCCCTTCCTCCGGTGCAGACCCTCAGCCCAATTCCCAATGCCCCAGCTCCCCCTGGCTGCACTGTAGGGCCTGCTGCTGCCTCTTCTATGTCTTATCAATCCCCAGTCACCCCCTCCAACCATGGGAGACATATTGCATGGTGCCCAGAGAGCTGTAGGTCTGCCTGGATTCTTTGACTTTTAATTTTTTAAAGGATCTCAAATGTAAGTTGTTCACTGTTCTTCAGTACACAGCACACTCTCATCGGCACATGCAGAGTCCTCTCTTTGTTATTTATTTTCACTTTCATTTATTCCCCCTCTGCCCTTCAACCCTGCTGCCTGCACCCTTTCCCCTCCCTAGCCCTTGTCATGGGCCAGCATTCTAGTATATTTGATATAGGTCCTCAAATACACATGAGTGCAACCTTGTAAAATGTGATTTGTATAACATGCTATAATTAAAAACACAAACACACACACAAATCGGTGGAACAGAATTGAGAGCCCAGAAATAAACCCACACATTTATGAATAGCTAATTTTTGACAAAGGAGCCAAGAACATACAGTAGAGAAAGGGAAGTCTCTTCAAAAGTCTCTTTCCAATTGGGAAAACTGGACAGTGACATGCAAAAAAAATGAAAAGTAGACCATTGTCTTACACCATACACAAAATTAACTCAAACTGGATTAAAGACTTGAATGTAAGACCTGCAACCATAAAACTCCTAGAAGAAAACATAGGCAGTACAGTCTTTGACATCAGTCTTAGCAGTATAGCAGTATCTTTTTGAATACCACGTCTCCTCAAACAAATAGGGCTACTTCAAACTAAAAAGTTTCTGCACAGCAAAGGAAACCATCAACAAAATGAGAAGACAGCCTACTGATTTAGAGAAGATATTTGCAAATCATATATCTGATAAAGGGTTGATATCCAAAATATATAAAGAACTCATACAACTCAACAACAAAAAAAATAAATAACCCAATTAAAAAGTCGACAGAAGATCTGAACAGACATTTTTCCAAAGAAGATATACAGATGGCCAAGAGGCACATGAAAAGATGTTCAACATCACTAATTATTAGGGAAACACAAATCAAAACTACAATGAGATATCACCCCATGCCTTTTCAGAATGGCTATTATTGAAAAGACAAGAAATAACAAGTGTTGGAGAGGATATGAAGAGAAAGGAACCCTCATGCACTCCTGATGGGAACGTAAATTGGTGTAGCCACAATGGAAAACAGTATGGAGATTCCTCAAAAAATTAAGAATAGAACTACCACATGATCCAGCTATCCCACTTCTGAGTATTTATCGAAAGAACACAAAAACACATTTTCAAAAAGATAGATGCACCCCTATCTTCATCGCAGCATTAGTCACAGAAACAACCTAAGTGCCCATCAACAGATGAATGAATAAAGAAAATGTATATATATATATATATACACACACACACAGAATGGAATACTACTCAGCCATAAAAAAAGATGAAATCTTGGCATTTGTGACACCATGGATGGAACTTGAGGGCATTATGCTAAGCAAAATAAGTCAGATGGAGAAAGCCAAATACCACATGATTTCACTCATATGTGGAAGATAAACAAATAACAACAAACAAACACATAGACACAGAGAACAGAGAATTGGTGGTTACCAGAAGGAAAGGAGGGAGGAGGGAGAGTGAAAGGGGTAAAAGGGCACACGTGTACAGTGACGGATGGCAGTTAGACTTTGGATGGTGAACACAATGTAGTCTTCACAGAAATCGAAATATATATATGTGTGTATATATATAAATATATAAAGGAAACTAGAAAAGGAAGATCAAAATACCCCAATCAAACAGAAGGAGGAAAAAAATATTTGCTATCTGAGAATATGTTTAAAAAGAGGAAAGGACACAGGTACAGGTTAGCTCACCTCACGTATTCTCTTCTTGCTTAGAGTGCAAACAGCAAATGGATAGATATTTTTTCTAGGTGAGGATAATGACTCTTAGAGGTCAAGGGAATACCCTGTATCAGAGGATCTGTAGAATTAATTTCATAAGAACAACAAAAACTAATTACTAATTTGGTGGCCATTTCAGCCACCAAAGCCAATTAAACCGCACAGTCTGAGCACCATCAGGGCTGTGTAACTATCTTCATAATTGAATCACAGCACCAGCGTACGGGTCTTGGTAGGGATCTCAAGGCCAGGTAGTACAGCTGCTTTTGATCTCCAAATCCATGCTTCGGTAATATTTCCAAGTAACTGTTCTTCATGTATGTAAATGTCAAATATTTCAGGAGTGGACAGGAAAGCAAAAGTTTCTAACTCTGGTTTCTGATCTAAATATGTTTCAGAGTTGCCTCTTGATTATACTTTCCAAAAGGCATGCTCTTTAAATGAGCTATTATTTTTCTATTTATGCCATAAACTGAATATTTTTTTAAGATGGATAGATTTTTTTCTAAATTTAAGTTATGATCTTGCACTCTTAGTACTGAGGTTTTCACATGGTTTGGACTTAAAGAAAAAAGAACTATAGTGATCAATCTTTGTAGAGCATTTTAAAACTCACTGTGCATTTTCTCAAATATCAACATATTCAATATAAAGTTATTAAAGAAATCAAGAAATTGAGGCTGAGAGAAGTAAAAAGATTTGATATTGATAAGTTAGAACTTGAATGAAGTTTTCAGACAAAAATACTGCACTATTTTAGTACACCATCCTTCTGGTTCTCAGGTGATAGAAACTTCAATGCTTAAAGTTGTCTTTTTTAAACTTTGGTTATTTACCCAAGATTTAAAAAAATAATTTATTTTAAACTTAACCAGTAATTTTCTGTTTGGTGTCTCTGAACTGGGCTCTGAACTACGTTCTCTCATTGTCTGTCTCTGTGGATCACGCTGTCTGAAATATCCAGTCCTGTATCAATGGGATTCCTGGTTATGCACATGGAATAACCACCACTGCTCACCATGTGCTGAGACCAGCTGGGGTGCATCAGTTACACAACTGGGGGACTCAGGTGGGAGTCTCCCACCACACGATTCATCTGTCCTGGAAGTGATTTCATTTTAGTTGACTGAGCTGCTTTCCCATTTGTTTGCTGCTCTTGCTTTTGTGGACAGTAAAGAAAGGGCAGTTAGTTATATACGCTGGTTCTTTGTAAACATTAACTAAATGAGAAGTCGGGGGTGGAGGACAGTAATTTTATAAGTCAGCCCAGCCAGGTTGATAATCTAATAGTAGTGAACAGGAGGAGTCAGTTTCACATAAATGTAAATGAGTCAAATAGTACTGGAGTGTCCTAAAGAATTTAAGCTACCTCCAATGGTTGTGAGTTTTCACCAGGTGTTTTATGTTTCTTTACCACATTATGAGGTTAATTATAAGTTTATTGAATAGTGACATTATAATAGGGATGGTACCAAGCACAGACAGTATTAAGAAAATTTGTCCAAACCTTGAAATAAGGCTAAAGGAGATGATATGTTAATTCAATGTTATATTAGAGCATTGTTTAATAGGCATTGTTAATATACAAGGATTATTTAATTTTGTAAGAACGTGTTTGACTTTGCTACTTACTATTTGATTAGAGACTGGACTCTGTGGAGTTATATGTTAATTTACAGAATTGGGTCTTCTAGAAATGCAAGTGATTTTTCTCTGGGCTAAAAGATAACCCAATTCTGTATTGTTTGATTGTCCTGTAGGACGTTAACTTGCTTTATATATACTCTAGAAATTTTATTATAACATTCTTTTAAAAAATGATTACAAATGCCCATTTCCTCAAAGCCTCTTGAGTCTGCTTTACCATGCCATCAGTTCCTCACTAATGAGGAGAAAAATCTTTTGCATGTACTCATCCTATATATCTTTAGAGTTATACTTTTAATGTTTTGAGTTTTACACTGACAACAGAAAAGTGTAAAAAAGTATGCTTGGTCCACTTTGTACTCCTGACGGATTTAGTAAGTAGAACAGACTCTATAATTGCTTTCTATGAATCTGTCAGATTTCATAAGGAATCACTCTCTCTGTCTCTCCCTCTCTCTCTATATATATATATATATATATTTCTGTATATCTCCAGAATATTTGGAGCCCTCTTTATGAACACATAACTATCACATAACTATGCAGTGACATTTTCATCACCTACATTCTTTGTGGAATCTCATAGTTTATTTTTGGAGAATATTTATTATATCCAGCAAAAGGACGCTCATGTCAGAGGAAACAATGTAGCAGTCAGCTAAATGACAAATATTTCTTTGTTCCAAGAAGGCACAGAGACATTTGTCACCCTTGGTTCAGACTCTTCTAGAGGGAGTTTCAGAATATTTTGTGTGTGTGTGTGTGTGTGTGAGGAAGATCAGACCTGAGCTAACATCATTGCTAATCCTCCTCTTTTTGCTGAGGAAGACTGGCTCTGAACTAACATCTATTGCCAACCCTCCTCCTTTTTTTCTCCAAAGTCCCAGTAGATAGTTGTATGTCATAGTTGCACATCCTTCTAGTTGCTGTATGTGGGACGCGGCCTCAGCATGGCCGGAGAAGCGGTGCATCGGTGCATGCCCGGGATCTGAACCCGGGCCGCCAGTAGTGGAGTGCGCGCACTTAACCGCTAAGCCACGGGGCTGGCCCCTAGAATATTTATTGATCATTAGGAAGGATCTACACCCAGGACAGTGCATTGCTCTGGCAATGACAGATGCCTCAAGAAATCTGGAGCACCTGCCATCTGCCACTTGAGCTTATTATTTATGAAATTTGTGCTCTTTAGAAGTGAGAACAAAACAACTGACCACGATTTCTCACCTTCCCAAAGATAAAGAATGCTGCCTGCTGCCGGCTGTAAATTTAAAGGTGTATCTCCTTATTAACTTTACAGTTTCATTGAGTGGTATTTTTCCTGACAGTTAAATTTTTTTTAAAAAAGTGAAAGTTAAAAAGCAAATCCTTTTCATTCATTGAAAGACGGAAATGTATGTCACTTTTGTTCTTAAGAAAATCATTTTCATAGGCTACATTATAGAAATAATTGTGAAGCCTTTTGTTATTGTTATTAATAATGTAATATAAATTGGTGGGCCAAGCAACTCCCGTGGTGCATGGCAATGACAGTGACAATGGGTGTTGTCAGTTTCTGTGGGTAACACACTGGGAGTATTTACTGTGTGTGGGCACTGTGCTCAGAGCCTCACAGGAACACACCCGTGCAAGTCTCTCCTCTCTGGAACTCCGCTCTGCACACCCCAGCACTGTGGTCTCCCTGACCTCCGTATGCTCCTCCTTGGTTCTGCCTAGTTTCTTTCCTTGTGCCACAGTCTGGAGCCTCTCTCAAGGCAGGAAGCAAGCTGAAATTATTGAGTGGCTCACTGTTTTGTTTCCTGTCTCTCTGGGATCACTGCCCTTTGTTGCCTAGTATCCAACATTTTGAATACCATTGTTTCATACATTTTTTCTGTTTTATTTTTGGCTGAGAGGGCATATTTGTTCCTTGTTACTCCATCTTCGTCCTAAATGTTGTGTTTATATTTTGCATTGGTTTCCTAATAAGGAAGCTGCTGTAACAAATTACCACAACTTAGTTACTTCAAACAACACCAATTAGTTATCTTATAGTCCTGGAGAAGGTGTTGGTAGCCTGTGTTCCTTCTGGAAGCTTTGGGGTAGAATCTGTCTCCTGTACATTTCCAACTTCCAGAGGCCACCTACATTCCTGGGTTTGTGGCTACTTCCTCCATCTTCAAAGAGCTCCATGACCAACTCTGATTCCCTCATCACATATCCTTTTTATGACTTTGATCCTCTTGCCTCCCTGTTATAAGGACCCTAATGATTATATTGGGCCCACCTGAATAATCCAGAAAAATCTTTCCATCTCAAGATCCTTAACTCAATTGTATCTGCAAATCCCTTTGCCATGAAACAGTTAGTAATTAGTATAGGGACAACATGGGGAGGGGTATTATTCTGTCTATCACCTAGCCATTGCCTCATATAATCCTGCCACCACTCTGTGAGTTTGGGAATTTTCCTTGTTTTACAAATGGGGATATATGCATATACTTGTAGTTGCTTTTGCTTAATTGCTGTTCGCAGTTCTGTTACACCAGGATTATGATACTCCATGTTGGAGGGCTGACAACAGTGCATTAGTTGATCAAATATGTCCAGTGGTGCTAAATCAACAGCCCATTCATCTTATTTTTTCTGAATTTAGGTTATCCAATTACATAATTACACAAAATACATTACTTAATATTAGGGGAAAGTTTAATTTTGATATGTTTTCCTGTTGAGTTCACCCAATATAAGCACACATGTGCTGTGACTGTGACTGTCTTTAAAATTAAAAACATTAGCTATTTTTTCATGGGTCTGTGCTTCAGACTAATTAAGGATTTTTTTACTTAAACTTTTTATTTTGAGATAATTTTATATTCGCATGCTGTTATAAAAAATAATACAAAGATCCTGTGTCTCTTTTAAGGCTTTTTTGTATCTATATTAATGAAGAGTATTGGCCTTTAGGTTTCTTTTGTTCTACTCTCTTCTTCTAGTTTCAGTATCAAAGCACTACTGGCTTCATGAAATGAATGAGAAAGTGTTCCTTCCTCTTCTATTTTCTGAAAGAGATCATGTAGAATTCACTTTTAAATATTTGGTAGAATTCTCCAGTGAAGCCAACTAGATATAGAGATTTCTTTTTGGGGAGTTTTTGCAACAGAAATTCAATTTACTAAATAGTTTTAGGCCATTCAAATTATCTTTTGTATACTGGGTGAATTATATTAGTTTGTGCTTTTTGAGGAGTTCGTTCATATTATCTGTCAAATTTACCTAAGTAGCGTTGTTCGTAGTAGGTCTTTATCACCCCCTGTGACATCTGCTCAGGCTTCAGTGATAGGCTGCTGCTCTATTCCTGATGCTGGTACTTTGTGCCTCCTCTCTTTTTTATTATCTGGAATGCTAGAGGTTTGCCAATTTTATTGATCTTTTCAAAGAACCAACTATTTGTTTCATCGATTTTCCTTATAATTCTTCTGTTTTCAATTGCATGCATTTCTGCTCTTTATTATTTCCTTCCGTCTGATTTCTTTTCTTTTCTTTTCTTTTCTTTTTTTCACTAAGGCTAGCAGTTTTATTTATGGGAAGAAAATTGTTGATTTAACCTCTCCTTTTATTGGCCACAATAATTTATTTTTTTAATTTTTTGTTTATCACAGTAACATTGGTTTATAACATTGTATAAATTTCAGGTGTACATCATTATACTTCTATTTCTGCATAGATTACATCATGTTCACCATCCAAATACTAATTACAACCCATCACCACACACATGTGCCAAATTATCCCTCTCACCCTCCTTCCTCCCACCTTCCCCTCTGGTAACCACCAATCCAATCTCTGTCTCTATGTGTTTGTTTGCTGTTGTTATTATCTACTACTTAATGAAGGAAATCATATGGTATTTGACCTTCTCCCTCTGACTTATTTCACTTTGCATAATACCCTCAATGTCCATCCATGTTGTCAAAAATGGCTGGATTCATCATTTCTTATGGCTGAGTAGTATTCCATTGTGTATATACACCACAATTTCTTTATCCATTCGTCCCTTGATGGGCACTTAGGTTACTTCCAAGTCTTGGCTGTTGTGAATAACGCTGCAATGAACACAGGGGTGCATGTGTCTTTACGCATTGGTGTTTTCAAGTTCTTTGGATAAATACCCAGCAGTGGAATAGCTGGATCATATTGTAGTTCTATCCTTGATTTTTTGAGGAATCTCCATACTGTTTTGCATAGTGGCTGCACCAGTTTGCACTCCCACCAGCAGTGTATGAGAGTTCCCTTCTCTCAACATCCTCTCCAACACTTGTTGTTTCCTGTCTTGTTAATTATAGCCATTCTGACGGAAATGAGGTGATATCTCATTGCAGTTTTGATTTGCATTACCCTGATAGTTAATGATGTTGAAAACCTTTTCATGTGCCTGTTGGCCATCTGTATATCTTCTTTGGAGAAATGTCTGTTCAGGTCTTTTGCCCATTTATTAATTGGGTTGTTAGGTTTTTTGTTGTGTTCTTTATATATTTTGGAGATAGACCTTTTATCAGATGTATGGTTTGCAAATATCTTCTCTCAATTGTTAGGTTGTCTTTTCGTTTTGTTGATGGTTTCCTTTGCTGTGCAGAAGCTTTTTAGTTTGATGCAGTCCCATTTGTTTATTTTTTCTATTGTTTCTCTTGCCCAGTCAGACGTGGTGTTTGAAAAGATGTTGCTAAGACCGATGTCGAAGAGCATACTGCCTATGTTTTCTTCTAGAAGTTTCATAGTTTCAGGTCTTACATTCAAGTCTTTAATCCATTTGGAGTTAAGTTTTGTGTATGGTGTAAGGTAAGGGTCTACTTTCATTTTTTTGCATGTGGCTATCCAGTTGTCCCAACACCATTTGTTGAAGAGACTTTCTTTTCTCCATTGTATGTTCTTGGCTCCTTTGTCAAAGATTAGCTGTCCATAGATGTGTGGGTTTATTTCTGGGCTTTCGATTCTATTCCGTTGATCTGTGTGTCTGTTTTTGTGCCAGTACCATGCTGTTTTGGTTACTATAGCTTTGTAGTATACTTTGAAATCAGGGAGTGTGATACCTCCAGCTTTGTTCTTTTTTCTCAGGATTCCTTTAGCTATTCGGGGTCTTTTGTTGTTCCATATAAATTTTAGGATTCTTTGTTCTATTTCTATGAAAAATATTGTTGGAACTTTGATAGGGATTACATTGAATCTATAGATTGCTTTAGGAAGTATGGACATCTTAACTATGTTAATTCTTCCAATCCAAGAGCACGGAATATCTTTCCATTTCTCTGTGTCTTCTTCAATTTCTTTCAGAAATGTTTTATAGTTTTCAGTGTACAGATCTTTCACCTCTTTGGTTAAGTTTATTCCTAGGTATTTTATTCTTTTTGTTGCAATTGTAAATGGGATTGTATTCTTAATTTCTCTTTCTGCTACTTCGTTGTTAGTGTACAGAAACGCAACTGATTTTTGTATGTTGATTTTGTATCCTGCAACTTTACCGTATTTGTTTATTACTTCTAAAAGTCTTTCGGTGGATTCTTGAGGGTTTTCTATATATAAAATCATGTCATCTGCAAATAGTGACAGTTTCAATTCTTCCTTTCCAATTTGGATCCCTTTTATTTCTTTTTCTTGCCTGATTCCTCTGGCTAAGACTTCCAGTACTGTGTTATATAGGAGTGGTGAGAGTGGGCATCCTTGTGTGGTTCCTGTTCTTAGAGGGATAGCTTTCAGTTTGTCACCATTGAGGATGATATTAGCTGTGGGTTTGTCATATAAGGTCTTTATTATGTTGAGGTACTTTCCTTCTATACCCATTTTATTCAGAGTTTTTATCATAAATGGATGCTGTATCTTGTCAAATGCTTTCTCTGCATCTATTGAGATGATCATGTGATTTTTATTCTTCATTTGATTCATGTGGTGTATTACGTTGACTGATTTGCGAATGTTGAACCATTCCCGCATCTCTGGAATAAATCCCACTTGATCATGGTGTATAATCTTTTTAATGGACTGTTGTATGCGATTTGCTAGTATTTTGTTAAGGATTTTTGCATCGATGTTCATCAGTGTTATTGGCCTGTAATTTTCTTTCTTTGTGTTGTCCTTGTCTGGTTTTGGTATCAGGGTAATGTCGGCTTCAAAGAATGAGTTAGGGAGCTTTCCACTCTCCTCAATTTTTTGGAAGAGTTTGAGAAGGATAGGTATTAAGTCTTCTTTGAATGTTTGGTAGAATTCACCAGAGAAGCCGTCTGGTCCTGGACTTTTATTTTTGGGGAGGTTTTGGATTACTGTTTCGATCTCCTTACTGGTGATTAGTCTATTCAAATTCTCTATTTCTTCTAGATCTAGTTTTGGAAGGTTGTATGATTTTAAGAATTTATCCGTTTCTTCCAGATTTGTGAAATTTGTTGGCATATAGCTTTTCGTAGTATTCTCTTATAATCTTTTGTATTTCTGAGGTGTCTGTTGTAATTTATTGTCTTTCATTTCTGATTTTACTTATTTGAGGCTTCTCTCTCTTTTTTTTTGGTGAGTCTAGCTAAAGGTTTGTCAATTCTGTTGATCTTTTCAAAGAACCAGCTCTTGGTTTTATTAATTTTTCCTATTTTTTTTTTTTAGTCTCTATTTCATTTATTTATGCTCTGATGTTTATTACTTCCCTTCTTCTACTGATTTTGGGCTTTGTTTGTTTTCTTTTTCCAGTTTTTTTAGGTGCATTGTTAGGTTGTTTATTTGAGGTTTTTCTTGTTTGTTGAGATAGGCCTGTGTTGCTATAAACTTCCCTCTTAGAACCGCTTTTGCTGTATCTCATAAATTCTGGCATATCGTATTTTCATTTTCATTTGTCTCCAGGTATTTTTTGATTTCTCCTTTGATTTCTTCGTTGACCAAATCGTTGTTCAGTAGCATTTTCTTTAATCTCCACGTGTTTGTGGCTTTTCTGATTTTCTTCCTATAGTTGATTTCTAGTTTCATACCATTGTGGTCAGAAAACATGCTTGATATTCTTAAATTTATGGAGACTTGCTTTGTGGCCTAATATATGATCAATCCTGGAGAATGTTCCATGTGCATTTGAAAAGAATGTGTATTCTTAGGTTTTTGGATGGAATGCTCTGTATACATCTACTAGCTCCATCTACTCTGGTGTGTCATCATTTGGATGATCCATCTGTTGGTGTAAGTGGAGTGTTAAAGTCCCCTACTCTTATTGTGTTACTGTCTATTTCTGTTTTTATGTCTGTTAATAATTGCTTTACATATTTAGGTGCACCTACATTGGGTGCATAGATATTTACAAGAGTTATATCCTCTTGTTGGAGTGTTCCCTTCATCATTATGTAATGCCCTTCTTTGTCTCTTTTTACAGTTTTTGTTTTAAAGTCTATTTTGTCTGATATGAGTATTGCTACCCCAGCTTTCTTTTCATTGCCATTTGCGTGGAGTATCGTTTTCCATCCCTTCACTTTCAGTTTGTGAGTGTCTTTAGGTCTGAAGTGTGTCTCTCATATGCAGCATATATATGGGTCTTGTTTTTTTATCCAATCAGCCACCCTATGCCTTTTAATTGGAGCATTTATTCCATTGACGTTTAAAGTAGCTATTGATAAGTATGTACTTACCGCTATTTTTTAAGTTTTTTTCTCAGTGTTTTAGTGGTCCTTCTCTGTTCCTTTCTCTTTCTATACAGAGTTGATGGTCACTTTAGTTTGACCTCTGTCTGAAAGCTCTACTCTTTAACTCCTCCTCCCTCATTTTGTGTTTTTGATATCATATCTAACCTCTATTTTTGTGCGTTTGTATCCATTACCCTCTTATCTTGGAAATAGATTATTTTTCCTATTTGTGGTCTTCTCTTTTCCCCTTAAATTTGTCCCTTTAACATTTCTTTTAGTACTGGTTTTTTGGTGACTAACTTCTTTAATTTTTGCTTGTCTGGGTAACTTTTTATCTCTCCTTCTATTTTGAATGATAACCTTGCTGGGTAGAGTATTCTTGGCTGTAAGTTTTTTCCTTTTACCACTTTAAATATATCATGCCACTTTCTTCCAGCCTGTAAGCTTTCTGCTGAGAAGTCAGCTGATTGCCTTATGGGGTTTCCTTTGTATGTAACTTGTCTTTCTCTTTCGGCTTTTAGGATTCTCTCTTTATCTTTAATTCTGGACATTTTGATTATGATGTGTCTTGGTGTGGGCCTCTTTGGATTTATCTCATTTGGTACTCTCTGTGCTTCCTGTACCTGGATGTCTGTTTCCTTCCTTAGCTTAGGGAAGTTTTCATCTATTAATTCTTGAAATAGATTCGGTTAGCGACCTTTTCATCTATTATTTCTTGAAATAGATTCTCTGCTCCTTTGTGTCGCTCTTCTCCTTCTGGGACACCTATAACACGGATGATAGTGTGCTTGATGTTGTCCCAGAGGTCCCTTAGACTGTCCTCACTCATTTTAATTCTTTTTTCTCTTACCTGTTAGGCTTGGGTAATTTCTTCTAGTCTTTTGTCCAGCTCGCAGATCCTTGCTTCTGTCTCCTCCACTCTGCTTTTTAGTCCCTCTAGTGAATTTTTCATTTCCAGTATTTTATTCTTCATTTCTGATTGGTTCTTTTTTATATCTTCCATTTCTTTGTTGACATTCTCACTGAGTTCATCTATTCTTCTCCCCAGATCAGTGAGCATCCTTAACACTCTTTGTTTGAACTCTCTGTCGGGTAGGTTGCTCATTTCTGTTTCACTTAGTTCCTTTTCTGGGGTTTTATCCTGTTCCCTTACTTGGAATGTATTCCTTTGCCTCTTCATTTTGCCTCTTTCCCTGTGCTTGTGTCTATATTAAGTAGGTCAGCTACATCTCCTGCTCTTGGATAGGTGACCTTATATAAGTGATGCCTTAGGAGGCCTGCAGTGTGCTTCCCTCAATTCTCAGTGTTCCAGGGGTGACCCCTATGTGGGCTACGTGTGTCCTTCTGTTGTGGTGTGTTTGCTATCCCTGTAGGTGCCCCAGGAGGCTGAGTTATGCTCCTGGCCAGCTATTGTAATGCTCAGCTGCTTGTAGTTGTTGTGGGTCCTTCAGTCTCTTTATCAGGTGTGGGGAGCCCCAGCGCCGTTGGCTGCAAGTTCTAATACCACATTTGTGTTGCAGTAGTTCTTTTACGTGAGTAGGCCCCCAGCGTTGCAGGTTGTGAGGCTCAGGGGCTTACAAATGCTATAAGCCTCCAGCCTTTAGGTCTCTTGACAGTTCTCTGAGGATTGCAGCTGTGTGGGGCTGGCCTCAGCCATAGGAGCACCCAATTGTTTCAGGCTTTGGAAGGTGCAGCAAATCCCAAAGTGGGTCTTTGAGAAGTGCATGTCTTCTGCGACTGACAAGCCCCGCCACCCACAGGTTCACACACACAGTCAACACAGTCCTGCCCCGTGTGCCTGCCCCAACCTCCTGAAGTGGACCCAGTCTCTCCACGGCAGGAGCCCCACACACTCCACCACTGCCCCACATTCTCCACCTGCTCCTTGTACATGCCCTGCCCCACTGAAGTGGGCTCAGTTGCCAGGTTACAGAGAATCCACTCACCAATCTATGCAGGCCCACAACTTGCCTGAGGCCTTGTTGTTGGGTGGGTCCAGTCCCTAGTGTGTGCTGCCTGCCCTGGATGAGCTGGATTAAATTGGTGCTCTAGAGGGTGGGGCCGACCTGGGCTAGCAGGCCCCAGGAAGAACTCCAATGTCATCTGTGCCAGCACACCCACACCGGGCAACAACAATGGCCGCTGCCAATGTCCCAGTCCCTGGAGAGGTCTCACCTCTCCCTGCAATGCACTCTGAACCTGTCAGCTGAGTCTCTTTTACCAAAGCACTGTGCACCTTTCTTTCTGGTGATTTTAGATTACTTTCTGAAATGGGTGAGTTTGTGCATGGGCCCTTTAAGAGCCAGTTTTAATTTCTTGTGAACCAGCTTTTCTGGGGTTACTCCCCAAAGTTTTAGTAGCAGGCAAAGTCAGATATTATGCCACTTGTCTCGATTGTGCTGGGTCCACAAAATGCCTACAGCAGGGGTGCTCCCCGGCTCATGGCTCTGCTCCTCCAGGGAGGGCTGCGTACCTTTGGGCTGCTCCCGGGTGGCAGTGAGGCACTGCAGCTTGTGAAGGCAGCGTTTTTTCTCTCCAGAAGGGAGTTTCTGCCTCTTCCACCTCAATTAGGATTGTCCTTTGTTGCAAGAGTTCCTCTTATCCAGTTTTCAGTTCTGTCTCAGGGGTAATTTTTCCACGAGTAGTTGTAAATTGGCTTTGTCCACAGGAGGAGGTGAGTTCAGAGTCTGCTTACACCGCCATCTTGACGTCCTGCTGCTTTTCTTTTCTTTTCTAGGTTCTGAGGTGTGATCCTAGATTATTGACTTTCAGCCTTTCCCTTTTCTAATCTACGCATTTACTCTTATAACATTGACTATTGGCATTGCTTTAGCTGTCCTCTGAAACCCTGATATGGTATATTTTCATTTTCATTCAGTTAATGTATTTTTGATTCCTTCATGATTTCCTCTTTGCCCTATGTATTATTTAGAAGTGTACTGTTTAATTTCCAAGTGTTTGGAGAATTTCTTATTAAATTTATGTTATTTGATATCTATTTTAGTTCTACCATGGCCAGAGAAAACACTCTAAGCAATGCCAATTATTTTAAATGCCAACTACTTTTAAATTGTTGAGACTTGTTTTATATCATCAGATGTTGGTTATCCTGGCATATGTCTTGTGGGCTACTGAACAAAAAGTATATTCTGCCTCTGGGTGGAGTGTTCTACAAGCGCTAGTTACATCCTGTTGGCTGATGTTCTTGTGCATTCTTCTCCATCTTTCTTGACTTTTTGTCTAAAGTTCTATCAATTGCTAATAGTGTTTTGTTGAAACCCTTGACTATAATTATTGGTCTATCCATCTCCTTTTAGTTCCACCAGTCTGTACTTTGTGGATTTTGAGGCTCTGCTTTTCAAAGGATACACATTTATGATTTCTATGTCTTGTTGGTGGATTTACCCTTTTATCATTATTTAATGTCCCTCTTTGTCTCTAATAATTTTCTCTTTTCTAAAGTCTACTTTATCTCATATTAACATAGCCACTTCTTTCTTTGGATGAATGTTTGCATGATATGTCTTTTTAATGTATGTATATCATTATATTTAATATCATTATTGATGTGTGAGGACTTAAATCTGCCTTTTTATTTGTTGTTTTCATTTTTATTCTTCTGTTTTATTTTTCCTGCCTTTCTGTGGTTTACCTGAATAATTTCTAGAATCTATTTTGATTTATCTATGGTGTTTTTGAGTGTATCTCTTTGCACAGCCTTTCAGTGGTTGCTCTAGGTGTTACATGATATGTACACAACTCCTCACAGCCCACTAGTAGTGTTGTTTTACCAGTTCAAATAAAATGTAGAAAGCTGGTCTCCTTTTATGTCCTCTTTTCCTCCTCTGATTATAATACAACTGTCAAATATGTCTTCTACATATATTGAGAATTACACAATGTTCTAATTTTTGTGTCACAATTAAACGTACTTTAAAAAATGCAAGAGGAGAAGGAAAGTCTTTTGTATTTACTCATACTTTTGCTTATAATGTCCTTCCTTCTTGATGTTCTAAAGTTCCATCTTTTATCATTTCTCTTCTATTTAGAGAACTTCCTTTAACATTCTTTTAGGGTAAGTCTACTGGTGGCAAATTTTCTGTTTTCCTTCACCTGAGAATGTCTTGATAGCCCATTCATTCCTGAATGATATTTTCATTGCATATATGCTCCAAAGGGAGCAGGTGTAGAGAAGTCAAAAGTTCCCACATAAGGGTTCAAACAGCAGAGCACACTGGGGTCAAGAATCCCTCCTGGTGTGTTAAGACTGGCAGAATACAATAAAACATTAAGAATCCTAGGAACAAAATGGTGTTTTCTACAATAATCTAGCCCTTTCTTCCTAGATATTAAGTGACATGTAGCACTGGGAAGGGTAGAGGGAAGAATGTGAGTAGAACAGGCTCAGATTCTGACTGGAGGAGAGTGTTCCTGGGTCAGTGAGGATGCGAGCCTGCATGGGAAGGGGAGTAGCAGTTTTGAATAATGCAAGAGTCGGTAGGATTATGAAGGATTTTCAACTTATGTAGAAAGGTGAACTTTGCAACACAATTCCTCTCATAAATGTGGAGCTAATACATGGCCTCTATGTCATGATGTATCTTAGACCTCAGCACAAGGAAAAGTTGTATTTCCTTTGACCAACTGTTGTTTTCATCTTGGGGACAACTGGGAACTTATTACTGATTCTTTTTCTTTTTCATTCTGTTCTCAACGAAACTCAGAGCTGAACTGGCAGCTCACAATCCACAGTTGTGTATACTTTGGAGCTTGCTTTTCTATGTCCTCACTCTGATTTTGCTTAAACTAGTTAACCTTCAGTTTACTTTTGTTTAAATTTCATTTGTTTACTATTCTTATTGTGTACAAGGTAATTCAGTTGTTTGAAATAGCTAATGAAATTCACTTTAAATGCATGAAATTTTTTTAATTTCACAAAGTAGAAATTTTTAATCACTTTTTTACATGTTTTTGTGTATGGAAGCAATAGACGGGAAATTATGGCAATTTAGGATGACTCATCTGGGAGTGAATACAAAATGGAAAGGAAAAGTCTTCAGGATCAGGGCAGGAGGATCAAGTCAGATACCCATTACAGTCACCTTCTCATAGGATGATAAGGAGGCTGCTTCCCTTTGTGGAACAATCATTGTGAACTTTCCTCTGTACTCTTCCACCACTAGACAGAGTGGACTTGCACACCAGACAGATTTAACAAAGTGACAGTTGGCTATCTCTGCCTCTGATGTCTACAAATGACATTGATTGTTGTCTCCCTGATCTGTGGAATGTCAGGACAGACCTTCTCATGAAGTCCTGCCGTGCCCCTGAACATGTTCCCATTATCCCCACGCACGGATCTTTAGCAGTGGCCCTATTGTGTGTGTTTCATCCTGGACCCACAATCAGTAACTGATTGCTGCACTTTGGGTCACTTCTTAAACTTTCTGGGCCTCAGATTCTTTCTCTTCACACTTGGAATGATTTCTCAGGGCCCTTTAAACTATAAATACATAAAGATGGGAGTGTTTCTTGCTTTCTGCTGAGAATTGCCCATCAGGCACACAGCCAAATATTTTCTAACATTCTGTATTTTCTGTATTCCTATTTTTTTAACATATTGATCTTATTTCACTCTTTAACACCCATATGTGTTGATCGTCTTGAACAGGAGGAAATCAAGCTTGTTGAAGTCATTTTTCCTCTGTATTAGGCTATATCTTCTTCCAACATCCAACATTATTGGGCATCAATACTCATGGCCTTGCACTGCAATTCGTGTTATGTTGTACACTATAAAGCCCAAAGAAATTTCTGAAAGTCCTTACCTTTCCATTCATTTAAAAATTATTTCAAAAGTCAGCAGACATGTTAACTAAAAATCTATTAAAGATGGTGTCTATATATAGACAGATTTCTTAGTTTGTCTTTCTGCTTTTTTTCTTTTTGTTCCCAGTTTGTGTTACGCCAGAGGCCCTGTTCTTCAGATGATGAATCCAAGCCTTTGCTAGTTCATTATGCTCATATCTTTCAAGGCTAAAGCATCAGTTTGTGAGTTAGATCAGTTGTTCTCATGTCTGCTGCATTCTGCTATCTTTTCATACCATTATATATTATTGCATACCATTATATATTTTTTATGCCCATATTTTATATTAAGAACTAATCTTTGGCCTTAATTTTATGGTCCATATTAACATGTTTGGACATTTTAACATTTAATTTAAAAAGTACCACTTGCTAAAAGTATCTCACTTTTGGTTATAAAAGAGTTTATATTGACTTCTGATATTTCTGTATAACATCTAGTTTCATGCCCTTTAGAATGAAGATCAGAAAAGCCTTCTTATTTAAATCAAAAGAAGTTCTAATCATACATTTATAATGTAGAACATAATAGATCATCTGGTTTCAACCTCCAATCTTTAGATATAGAAAACAAAGCACCCAGGTTTCATACTCAAGTCAAATAGGAAATTTAGTATGCCCAAAATCGAAATTTATAATAGATTGAAAAATATCTACAGTTTAATTTTTAAAGTTCAGTCAACACAGAAAACTATAGGGATGAGATTCAAAAAGAAATCATTCTAAATCCCATCCACAAGAAGCCATCACATTGGATACATTGCATTCCAGAGGTCTCTTCTTGGAGATGCATGAAAATATAGTCAAAACACAATAAAATCTATAAATTTACTAATTTTATTGACTTGTAAAAATAATCTTATATGAGCAGAATAATTAGTAATTTATTTAACTGTAAAGGAATCACTGAAGTTCAATTAAATATTTTTTCAACACAATACATGTTAGTGTCCAAAATATTTCTATAAATTATGATTTAAAAAAAATTTGAAGAATAGTAATAGGATGGAGTATCTCTCTTGCTTAGACTTTCAAATCAATTTTTTAAATTTTTAATTAGGGCAAAATACACATAGAAACTTTACCATCTTAACCATTTTAAAGTATACAATTCTGTAATATTAACTCCATTCACATTTTTGTGCAACCAATCTCCAGAACACTTTTCTTCTTGCAAAAATGAAATTCTATACCCCTTAAACAACAACTCTCCCTTACCCTTTTCCCTATGCCTCTGGCATTCTACTTGCTGTCTCTGTGAATTGACTACTCTAGGTACCTCGAATAAATGGAATCGTACAGTATTTGTCTTTTTATTACTGGCTTATTTCACTTAGAATAATGTCCTCAAAGAGTATCCATGACAGGATCTCCTTCATTTTTAAGGCTGAGTAATATTCCATTGTATGTATATACCACATTTTGTTTATGCATTCAATCACCAATGGACACTTGGGTTGCTTCCACCTCTTGGTTATTGTGAATAATGCGGCTATGAACCTGTGTGTACAAATATCTCTTCAAGACTGTGCTTTCAATTCCTTTGGGTATACACCCAGGAATGGAATTGCTGGATCAGATGGTAATTCTATTTTTAATTATTTGAGGAACCTCCATACTGTTTGATGTAGCAGCTGCACCATTTTACATTCCCACCAACAGTGCACAAGAATTTCAATTTCTCCATATCCTTGCCAACACGTGAGTTATTTTCTGTTTTGTTTTTGATAGTGACCATCCTAATGCATGCGAGATGGTATCTCATTGTGGTTTTGATTTACATTTCCTAAAGATTGGTGATATTTAGTATCTTTTTTATGTGCTATTGACTATTTATATATCTTCTTTGGAGAAATATCTATTCAAGTCTTTTGTCCATTTTCTAAAATTTGTTGTTGTTATTGTTGTTAACTATTGAGTTAAACAAATTCTTTATATATTCTGGATATTAATCTCTTGTGTGATCTGCAAGTGTTTTCTCCCATTCCATAGGTTGCCTTTTCACTCTGTTCAATATGTCCACTGATGCATGGAAGTTTTTAATTTTAATGTAGTCCAATTTATTAATTTTATTCTTTTGTTGCCTGTGCCTTTGGTGTAGGATTGAGTCTCATTTAAAGTACATGTTGGAGAGAGAAGTCAAGATGGCAGCGTAGGCAGACTCTGAACTCACCTCCTCCTGTGGACACAGCCAATTTACAACTACTCGTGGAAAAATTACCCCTGAGAGAGAACTGAAAACTGAATAAGAGGAACTCCTGCAACAAAGGACAATCTTAATTGAGGTGGAAGAGGCATAAATTCCCTTCTGGAGAGGAAAAACGCCACCTCCACAAGACACCAGCTTCACGGACTCCCAGGAGCAGCACAAAGGCATGCAGCCCTCCCTGGAGGAGCGGGGCCATGAGCCAGAGAGGGCTTCTGCTGTAGGCATGTTGTGGACCCAGCAAAATTGAGACAAGTGGCATAATATCTGACTTTGCCTGCTACTAAAACATAGTACCACCAGAAAAGCTAGTTCACAAAGAAATTAAAACTGGCTCTTAAAGGGCCCATGCACAAACTCACCCATTTCAGAAAGCAACCTAAAATCACAAGAAAGGAAGGTGCATAGCGCTTTGGTGAGAAGAGACTCACCTGATAGGCTCTGAGTGCACTGCAGGGAGAGGTGAGAGCTCTCCAGGGACTGGGACATTGGCGGTGGCCATTGTTGTTGCCTGGTGTGGGTGTGCTGACACAGACAACATTGGAGAACTCGCTGGGGCCTGCTAGCCCAGGGTCTGCCCCACCCACTAGAGCACCAATTTAATCCAGCTCAGTGAGGGCAGGTAGCACACACTAGGGACTGGACCCACCCAACAACATGCCTTCAGGCAAGTTGTGACCCTGCATAGATTGGTGAGTGGATTCTCTGCAGCCTGGTGACTGAGCCCACTTCTGTGGGGCAGGGCGTGCACAAGGAGTGGGTGGAGAGTGTGGGGCAGTGGTGTAGTGTATGGGGCTCCCGCCTTGGTTAGACTGGGTCCACTTCAGGAGATTGGGGCATGCGCACAGGGCAGCACTGTGTTGACTGGGTGTATGCATCTATGGGCTGTGGCACTTGTCAGCTGCAGAAGGCTTGTGCTTCTCAAGGACCCACACAGGGGTTTCTCACACCTTCCAAAGCCTGAAACAATTGGGTGCTCCTATGGCTGAGGCCAGCCCCACACAGCTGCAATCCTCAGAGAGCTGACAAGAGACCTAAAGGCTGGAGGCTTATAGCATTTGTAAGCCCCTGAGCCTAACAACCTGTCACACGGGGGGCCTACTCACATAAAAGAACTACTACAACACAAATGTGGTATTAGAACTTGCAGCCAATGGTGCTGGGGCTCCCCACACCTGATAAAGAGACTGAAGGGCCCACAAAAACTACAAGCAGCTGAGCATTACAACAGCTGGCCAGGAGCATAACTCAGCCTCCTGGGGCACCTACAGGGATAGCAAACACACCACAACAGAAGGACACACGTGACCCACATAAGGGTCACTCCTGGAATATTGAGAACTGAGGGAAGCACACTGCAGGCCTCCTAAGGCATCACTTATATAAGGTCACCTATCCAAGAGCAGGAGATGTAGCTGACCTACCTAATACATAGACACAAGCACAGGGAAAGAGGCAAAGGAATACATTCCAAGTAAGGGAACAGGATAAAACCCCAGAAAAGGAACTAAGTGAAACAGAAATGAGCAACCTACCCGACAGAGAGTTCAAACAAAGAGTGTTAAGGATGCTCACTGATCTGGGGAGAAGAATAGATGAACTCAGTGAGAATGTCAACAAAGAAATGGAAGATATAAAAAAGAACCAATCAGAAATGAAGAATAAAATACTGGAAATGAAAAATTCACTAGAGGGACTCAAAAGCAGAGTGGAGGAGACAGAAGCAAGGATCTGCGAGCTGGACAAAAGACTAGAAGAAATTACCCAAGCCTAACAGGTAAGAGAAAAAAGAATTAAAAAGAGTGAGGACAGTCTAAGAGACCTCTGGGACAACATCAAGTACACTATCATCCGTGTTATAGGTGTCCCAGAAGGAGAAGAGCGACACAAAGGAGCAGAGAATCTATTTCAAGAAATAATAGATGAAAACTTCCCTAAGCTAAGGAAGGAAACAGACAGCTTCTCTGGTGAATTCTAGCAAACATTCAAAGAAGACTTAACACGTATCCTTCTCAAACTCTTCCAAAAAATTGAGGAGAGAGGGAAGCTCCCTAACTCATTCTTTGAAGCCGACATTACCCTGATACCAAAACCAGACAAGGACAACACAAAGAAAGAAAATTACAGGCCAATAACACTGATGAACATCGATGCAAAAATCCTTAACAAAATACTAGCAAATCGCATACAACAGTCCATTAAAAAGATTATACACCATGATCAAGTGGGATATATTCCAAGTATGCAGGAATGGGTCAAGATTTGCAAGTCAATCAAAGTAATACACCACATTAATAAAATGAAGAATAAAAATCACATGATCATCTCAATAGATGCAGAGAAAGCATTTGACAAGATACAGCATCCATTTATGATAAAAACTCTGAATAAAATGGGTATAGAAGGAAAGTACCTCAACATAATAAAGGCCTTATATGACAAACCCACAGCTAATATCATCCTCAATGGTGACAAACTGAAAGCTATCCCTCTAAGAACAGGAACCAGACAAGGATGCCCACTCTCACCATTCCTATATAACACAGTACTGGAAGTCTTAGCCAGAGGAATCAGGCAAGAAAAAGAAATAAAAGGGATCCAAATTGGAAAGGAAGAATTGAAACTGTCACTATTTGCAGATGACATGATTTTATATATAGAAAATCCTCAAGAATCCACCGAAAGACTTTTAGAAGTAATAAACAAATACAGTAAAGTTGCAGGATACAAAATCAACATACAAAAATCAGTTGTGTTTCTATAAACTAACAACGAAGTAGCAGAAAGAGAAATTAAGAATACAATCCCATTTACAATTGCAACAAAAAGAATACAATACCTAGGAATAAACTTAACCAAAGAGGTGAAAGATCTGTACACTGAAAACTATAAAACATTTCTGAAAGAAATTGAAGAAGACACAGAGAAATGGAAAGATATTCCGTGCTCTTGGATTGGAAGAATTAACATAGTTAAGATGTCCATACTTCCTAAAGCAATCTATAGATTCAATGTAATCCCTATCAAAGTTCCAACAATATTTTTCATAGAAATAGAACAAAGAATCCTAAAATTTATATGGAACAACAAAAGACCCCGAATAGCTAAAGGAATCCTGAGAAAAAAAGAACAAAGCTGGAGGTATCACACTCTCTGATTTCAAAGTATACTACAAAGCTATAGTAACCAAAACAGCATGGTACTGGCACAAAAACAGACACACAGATCAATGGAATAGAATCGAAAGCCCAGAAATAAACCCACACATCTATGGACAGCTAATCTTTGACAAAGGAGCCAAGAACATACAATGGAGAAAAGAAAGTCTCTTCAACAAATGGTGTTGGGACAACTGGATAGCCACATGCAAAAAAATGAAAGTAGACCTTTACCTTACACCATACACAAAAATTAACTCCAAATGGATTAAAGACTTGAATGTAAGACCTGAAACTATGAAACTTCTAGAAGAAAACATAGGCAGTACGCTCTTTGACATCGGTCTTAGCAACATCTTTTCAAACACCACGTCTGACTGGGCAAGAGAAACAATAGAAAAAATAAACAAATGGGACTGCATCAAACTAAAAAGCTTCTGCACAGCAAAGGAAACCATCAACAAAACGAAAAGACAACCTAACAATTGGGAGAAGATATTCGCAAACCATACAACTGATAAGAGGTTAATTTCCAAAATATATAAAGAACTCATGCATCTCAACAAAAAAAAACCTAACAACCCAATTAATAAATGGGCAAAAGACCTGAACAGACATTTCTCCAAAGAAGATATACAGATGGCCAACAGGCACATGAAAAGGTGTTCAATATCATTAACTATCAGGGAAATGCAAATCAAAACTGCAATGAGATATCACCTCATTTCCGTCAGAATGGCTATAATTAACAAGACAGGAAACAACAAGTGTTGGAGAGGATGTTGAGAGAAGGGAACTCTCATACACTGCTGGTGGGAGTGCAAACTGGTGCAGCCACTATGCAAAACAGTATGGAGATTCCTCAAAAAATCAAGGATAGAACTACAATATGATCCAGCTATTCCACTGCTGGGTATTTATCCAAAGAACTTGAAAACACCAATGCGTAAAGACACATGCACCCCTGTGTTCATTGCAGCGTTATTCACAACAGCCAAGACTTGGAAGTAACCTAAGTGCCCATCAAGGGACGAATGGATAAAGAAATTGTGGTGTATATACACAATGGAATACTACTCAGCCATAAGAAATGATGAATCCAGCCATTTTTGACAACATGGATGGACATTGAGGGTATTATGCAAAGTGAAATAAGTCAGAGGGAGAAGGTCAAATACCATATGATTTCCTTCATTAAGTAGTAGATAATAACAACAGCAAACAAACACATAGAGACAGAGATTGGATTGGTGGTTACCAGAGGGGAAGGTGGGAGGAAGGAGGGTGAGAGGGATAATTTGGCACGTGTGTGGTGATGGGTTGTAATTAGTATTTGGATGGTGTACATGATGTAATCTATGCAGAAATAGAAGTATAATGATGTACACCTGAAATTTATACAATGTTATAAGCCAATATTACTGCAATAAACAAAAAAAATTTTTTAAAAGAGGTAAACTGACAGTGAAAACAAAAGAAGAGGGACAGTAAAAAGGTGGAGGTTTTTTCATGAGAAGTTGTTATCTGTATAAAACAAACTATTACACCTATAAAACATTTTATGTAAGCCTCAGAATATCCACTAAGCAAAAACCTACAGTAGACTCACAAGGTAAAGAGAAGGGAATCAAAGCATACTATTATGGCAAATCATCAAATCACAAGGGAGTGCAGCAAGAGAGAAACAAAGGAAAAATGGGGCTAAAAAAACAGCCAGAAAGCAATAAGATGACATTAGTGAGTCCTCACTTATCAACACTTATTCAATGTAAATGGATTAAATTCTTTAATGAAAAAGCATACAGTGACTAGATGGATAAAAAAACAAGGCCCAACTATATACTACCTACAAGAGACTCACTTCAGCTTTAGGACACACGTAGATTCAAAGTAAAGGGATTGAAAAAGATATTCTATGCAAGTGGAAAGCAAAAAAGAGCAGAAGTAGCTATATTTACATCAAACAAAATAGACAACAAGGCAAAAACTGGAATAAAAGACAAAGATGATCATTATATGATGATAAAATGACCAATTCGTCAAGAGGATATAGCAATCATAAATATATAAGCACCCAACATAGGGACTTCTAAATATTAAGCAAATACAAATAGATCTGAGGGAAGAAATAGACAATAATAAAATAAGAGTAGGGGATTTAAATACCCCATTTCCAACAATAGATAGATCATCCAGACAGAAAATTGATAAGGAAATGTTGGACTTGAACTATACTTTAGAACAAATGGACCTAACAGGCGTATACAGAACATCCCATCCAAAAGCAGCAGAATACACATTCTTCTTAAGCACACACGGAACATTCTCCAGGATAGATCATATGATAGGTCACAAAATAAGTCTTACCAAACTTTAGAAGATTGAAATCATACCAAGTATCTTTTTCAACCACAGCGGTATGAAACTAGAAATGAATAACAGTAGGAAAGCTAGAAAATTCACAAACATGTGAAAATTAAACAACACACACCTGAACAACTAATGAGTCAAAGAAGAAATCAAAAGGAAAATCAAAAAAGGTCTCAAAACAAAGGAAAATGGAAAAACAACATATCAAAACATATGAGATGCTGCAAAGGCAGTTTTGAGAGGGACGTTTATAAGGGTAAATGTCTATATTAAGATAAAAACAAAGATCTAAAATAAACAACTTAACTCTACACCTCAAGGATCAAGAAAAAGAGGAACAAACTAAGCGAAAGTCATCAGGAAGAAGGAAATAACAAAGATCAGAGCAGAAATAAATGAAACAGAGATCAGAAAAACAACAGAAAGATCAATGAAACTAAGAGCTTGTTTTTTGAAAAGATAAAATTGGCAAATCTTTAGCTATACTAACTAAGGAAAAAAGAGAGAAGACAAATTAATAAAACCAGAAATGAAAGAAGAGACATTACAATTGATACCACAGAAGTATAAAAGATCATAAGAAACTACTATGAAAAATTCTATACCAACAAATTTCTTCTATACCTAGAAGAAATGGATAAATTCTTAGAAACATACAACCTACCCCAACTAAATCATGAAAAAATAGAAAATCTGAACAAACTCATAACGAGAAAGGAATCATTGTAATCAAAATCTGAATCTTGTAATCAAAAATCTTCCAACAAAGAAAAACCCAAGACCAGATGGTTTCCCTGGTGAATTCTACAAAACGTTTAATAAAGAATTAGTACCAATCATTCTCAAGCCCTTCCAAAACATTGAAAATGAGGGAACACTCCCAACTCATTTTATGAGGCCAGCATTACTCTGATATCAAAGCCAGATGAGGACACTACAAGCAAATTACAGGCCAATATACCTGCTGAACATAGATGCAAAATTCCTCAATAAAATACTAGCAAACTGAATTCAAGAGCACATTAAAAGGATCATGCACTATGATCAAGTAGGATTTATCCCTAGGAATAAGGATGGTTCAACATATACAAATCAATAAATGTGATACACATTTTGGGATGAAGGATAAAAATTATATGATCATCTCAATATATTCAGAAAAAGCATTTGACAAAATACAGCATCCTTTCATGATAAAAACTCTCAATAACGTGGGTATAGAAGGAAAGTACTTCAACATGAAGGCCATATATGACAATTCCATATCCATAGCTAACATCATACTCAGCAGTAAAGAAGTGAAAGCTTTCCTCTAAAATCAGAAACAAGACAAGAGTGCTCACTTTTACCACTCCTATTCAACCTAGTACTGGTAGTCCTAGCCAGAGCAATCAAGTAAGAAATAAAGAAAAGAAAAGAGATCCAAATCTGCAAGGAGGAAGTAAAATTGTCTTTGTTTGCAGATGATATGATACTATATATACAAAATCCTAAAGACATCACCAAAAACTGTTAGAAATAATCAATAAATTCAGTAAAGTTCCAGGATACAAAATCAACATACAAAAATCAGTTACATTTCTGTACACCAACAATGAAATGTCCAAAAAGAAATATGGAAAACAATCCCATTCACAATAGCATACAAAACAATAAAATACCTATGAATAAATTTAACCAAGGAGATGAAAGATCTGTTTACTGAAAAGTATAAGATTTTGACAAAAGAAATTGAAGAAAACACAAATAAATGGAAGATATTCCATGTTCATGGATCAGAATAATTAATATTGTAAAAATGTCCATACT